>NW_026067897.1:14512940-14559090 GCF_014885135.2 Alexandromys fortis
TAACAAGTACATGTTAAATATTTGCTATAATTAAATCAATTTATGAAAGAAATATGATATTAAAGATTCTCCTGAGAGCCATTCTCAATATTCTTCTACCCTTCTCGAGGAAACGATGCCGATTTTGCCATCATTACATACACATTTTGCATAGGCAATATATACTTTTAATTTCCCTGTTTATGTATATTTGCACATATTGCGTCATTGAAGAAGTAAGATTTAAATTTTCATTTTCACATAAAATGATTTCTCTCTTTAAATAGTTACGTTATCTTTAATTATGTACATGCCTGTATGTGGATAATAACCTTCTCTCCCAGACCCACGTCAGTGAGCGGAACTACTTTCTCACTGCTATAAACCACACCCCCGGAAGAACACGTCATTTCTGGGCTGCGGAGATGGCGCAGTGGGTCACGTGCCTGCTGTTCAGATCTCCAGCACGCGGGTGGAAAGCCAAGCAGTGCGGCGCATAGTGTAACATAAGTCACGGTGCTGTGGAGGCAGGGGCAGCAGGTCCTGGAGGCTTTCTAACCAGCCAGTCTAACCAAAACAGCAAGTTCCAGGCTTAGTAGAGAACTTGTCCCAAAAAATAAACTGCAAAGTCATGAGAAAGACATCTGATACAGGGGGCTGGAGAGATGGCTCAGAGGTTAAGAGCATTGCCTGCTCTTCCAGAGGTCCTGAGTTCAAATCCCAGCAACCACATGGTGGCTCACAACCATCTATAATGAGAACTGGCACCCCTGCTGGCTTTCGGGCACACGTGGAAGAAATGCTGTACACCTAATTAAATAAATAATTTTTAATAAAAAAAAGACATCTGATACACACACACGCACACACACACACCCCTCATGTGCACACACATGTGCACAGGCACCGTCTCTAAATTACCCCCATCTCTACTGATGTAGGCTCGTTTGTTCCCACTTTATTTGCTAATAAAAACAGAGCTGCACTGACTACTCCTGCGTGTTTCCCGGCACATATAGAAACGAGATGGATATCCCTGGCCTAGACATTGCAAGTTATGACCACGATCATGGGATTTTCATATTTTGAGCTTTGCAAGATAGTACAAACAGCTAAAATAAAAAGCGACTTTGCCAGCCCGATTAAGGTGGAACTTACAAGCCCTTGCCAGCAGGTGGCGACAACACCTTCTGGCAAGAAAACTTTGAGGTCCCTGCCATCGACAGCTATCTGGAATTTCAAATCTATTTTGGAAAGCGGGTGAGAAGCAGCAAACAGGAAGTTGGCTGTGGTATTGAGTCTCTAGAAATGTCAGGAAGCTGCACCCATAATACTTCAACAATGTGGCTATCCAAACAAGACCCACACGAGAACAATACCGATAGTCATACTAAAACAGAAAGGGAATTCTCACAGGACCCCACTCATAGACAAAGAATTATAGGTAATTCAAGAATCCTGAATGAGGGAGAATTAGTCTTCCCTAGGGATGAGCCCCCTACTTGGCTATCTAACAAGTGGTCAGCCCTGAAATCATACCTACAAGCAACCCTTAATGGACTCAGCGGGTTGTATTTATATATCTATGCATATATAGATAACAATAATAATTATTAAAGAAAAGAAGATCATCAATTTGAGAGAAGATGAGGTGAGGGATATATAAAAGATTGAAGGAGGAGAGAGAAAAGGGTAAATGATGTTATTATATTTTAATTTTAAAATGGTATTTTTAAAAACTGAGACAGGAAAGTCTAAGAATGACATACGTGATAGGGGCACCATAAGATGCTCCTGTCCATATGTACACAGTGTAAAGCTTCCACCAAAGCTGAACATACCTCTCTTCTCAGGTACTGTCATCTCCTTAGAATGAAAACTTCGAAAACCCCTTCTTATAGCGTATTGAAATGCAGGGTGCGCGGTTGCCACCTGTGATTTCATCTTTTATTCTGTGTACCTGTAACTTCGTACCTTCTCCTACCTCCCAGACTGCTCTTCCTGGTCCCTAACACCCAGCATTCTGCTCTAAACTTTAACAACAGCTGCTTTCTTTTTTTAGCCAGTATATTGTTTTCTTCTAGTATCTCATTGCCCTATTCTGGCAGCTCCTTGTGTGCACTGAACTTTTCACCACGCTCATCTACTGGCTAGTTCTCGGTCAATTTGACACACGTTAGAGTCATTAGAGAGGAGGCGGCCTCAATTGAGAAAACGCTTCCATAGCGTGAGCAAGACTGTCGGGCATTTTCTTAATTAGCGACTGATGGGGGAGGGGAGGGCCCAGCCCGTGGTGGGTGGTACCATCCCTAGGCTGCGGTCCTGTGGAGCAAGCTAGTGAGCAACACACTCCATGGCCTCTGCATCAGCTCCTGCCTCCAGGTTCCCTGCCCTGCTTGAGTTCCTATCCTGACATGCTTTGGTGTTGAACAACAATTTGGGAGTGTAAGCCGAATAAACCCTTTCCTTCCCAACTTGCTTTTGGTCGTAGTGTTTCATTACAGCAATAGCAACCCTAACTGAGACACCCGTGTGTCTTGTCTTTTCAGATTCTCTCCTTACAGGAAGCAGGGTGGCTGTGTCTAAACAACCCCTCATGAGCTGACCCTGAATTCTTTTTTTCTACTAGCTACCCCAGGGCCCTCAGCTTCATAATTAATTTGTCGGTCAGAAAGGTTTTGCATACAAAGCGAGTCTTGTGAATTCTAGTGTGAAATCCATATCTGCTACAGAATTATAATGAGCTGGGGCCTCATTTTTCTGCCCAGCACCTCTGAAGACACAGAGGTGGATCACCTTTTTGAACGTTCACCGTGTCAGCAAACCTCCTTCTAGGATGCGGATTCCTGACAGACACTCCGGTTAAAAATTCAGATCTAAGGCGGTGTTTCTTTTCCTCTCTGCTTCCTTTCTTTGTCTGATCCAAAAGCAGCTACAGCGTTAATTGGCAAGCTTGCTTTTCTGGTTTCAATTTCTGCTTCTTGTTGGAAACATGGAGATTTCCTTTCTGGACAGCTTGGCTGTGCGTTTAAAATGATGTCTGTTATATTTCATCAAGTATTATCGAGAGAGCCTTTGCAGATCGTGGGGCTGATAGCCGGAACCAGGAATCCCTCCCCATCCTCGTTCTGTCATTTGCAGTCTCCTCTCAGGGGTTTGTCTGGCACACCCCCTGCATCTTGTTACTTTAAGAACAGCACCATTATATCCAAGCCATGACTTCTGTGGAATGTAACCTGTTTTTCTGCCTCCTTCCACATCCTGAGATGCTCTCAGCCTCGTGAAAGTGGAATTTACTCTCTTCTGAGTCTCAAGTCTGCCTTCCCTCTGCCCTCCATACTGGATAAGTCACCCAGACCTCCATACGCCATGAACACACACATTCTTGCTGGTTCTTTTTCTTCATTCTTTGAGAATTTCATACATGCACACAATGTCCTTTGACCATGTTCTTCCACTCCTCCCCATAACTCCTCTAGGATCCAACCGTGCTCCCTAAACCCTCCTCCCAGCTTCATGGCCTCTGCTTTGCTCTCATTGCTTACCACCCACCGAGTCAGGTTTGTGCTGCCCATATATGCATGAATACAGAGCTGTCTCCTGAGGCATGGACCGCCTACTGGGGACCGCACCCTTAAAGAAAGCAGTCTCTCCTTCACTTAGCATCTGTCAGTAGCTCTTCAGCCAGGGATGGATGCTGGGCTGTTGTCTGGTTGATTGCTTTTAACTTTTATACTGGTAATGAGCTTTGAAAGACTCTTTCCCTGAATCCTGGGAGCAAGACACAGTCTTAACATTTACAGTGAGGAGGCAAGAAGGCCAAGAGACCAGAGTAGAATAATGAATGCCAGGAAAGGAGAGGAGCAAGGAGCTTCATCAGACTCACCATTCCCAGTTTTATCTTTTACCCAAACATTTATCTTTCTTAAATTTTTTATCAGCACCCAAATGCCAGGGGTGAGATGCTTCGGTTGTTTGGTCAAATATACGGGTGCTCATTTGTTTCTCATCTTTCGTCTCATCCTTAGGTCGACATTCATTGGTGTGAAACTCAGAGGCATGGAGGGGTTAATGATGTCACAGAAAACCTCACTGATTCTTCTCACATATAAGCTTCTAAGTGGAATTATTAGCTCTATTAAAGCAACAGCTTTGATCTTCAGTTGTTGTTATGAATTGAAACAAGATCACTTACTGATGCTTCTTAACGCTTTCTGTTTCTGCCATTAACCTGCAGCTGTTAATAAGCTGCTTTCATCTTTTAGGAAGGAATCCGATGTCGCCCTCACAGCTCAGTCATAAAGCTCCCAGGGCCCATGCTGGCTAGTAAGATTCCTCTAGGCGTGTAAATCCAACTATTGAAAAATCATATCCGAAAAGTATTCTGTTCGTTTTCAAAGGATGCTTGTGTATTGCCGGGGTCCTAGGGCATCCTTGGGATACTGATGGACCATCTTACCTGGAACCTAGTGTGTGTGGGTGATGTTTAATAAAAGTATAAAAGATTGTGCCCAAGACCTCTTGAATATAAATACAAAACCCTTCGTAACAAAGAGTTTAAGCGAGTATCTTTTCAATTCAGATTGGCATCGATTCCAAGTTTTTCCTCATATTTCAGACTTAGCCCAGGTTCACATTTTCTCTCTTTGGTAGCCAGCATTTAAAGGCACGTTATCAGCCGTAAAATGTTTATCATCCTCTGAATGATCCCTCAGAAAGTAAGTGAATAAAGATGTCCCCTATGGCCCGAATGCACTTTCAAACTTCTAACAGAATTAAATAGCACAAGCGATTTGGCTTTTCTTTGCTAAGCAACTGAGCTGCAGTTTATGGTCATTGCCTTGCTGTATCTAGAATACATGTCCTCCTTTATCGTTCTAAAGTCATTACATTAAAAAAAATTATCTTTGTTTATCATCTGGCCTCACCTTCACTGAGCACACTGTCTTGAGGTATAAACTCCTGGAAAGCTGACACTTGGGAAATCGCAAAGGCCTCAGGGACTCCATGTTAGGCACATGGCAGAGGCCGAATATGTATCTTACAGCATCCCACTGAGTAGGACTCAGCCTGCCTCATCATGCCATTGGCCATGGCAAACAAGTGGCACACTAGTGCAGCATCTGTGCCCCAAGGAAGTGACTGGCCCACAGCTGGCTGCCAAGAGTCATGCGTGAAGAAATAAGTGTTGCCTGACAAGCATAAAGAAAATCAAAGGCCTTAATCCAGATTGGGGGATACTGAAGATTCTAAAAATGAGTTCTTTACATTTATATATCTTAAAAACATGTATTCAGTGGTTGTTATTCTATAAGACAGCTGGTTTGCGGTGTTTTTTTTTTTTTCCATTAAGAAAATTGGTGGAGAGTTATCAGGAGGTCAAGGGTCAGAGCCCCCACCAAGTGCTGCCAAATTATGAAACACTGTTTTTATGTTCTCAAGATGCTCTGTGGAGTAAGGAAGATTCTAGAGACAGATGCTCCTACCTTGGAGCGACTAGAGCCAGGGACTAAAGGAAACTCTTTAGGTACAAGGGATTCCTATGAATCAGGGCTGTCTGGGTTTGTGCACATGAACTTCAGTCAGTGGAGAGTGCCAGCCACATCAAAGGGCCGGGGACTGTGATGACGCAGGTTTCAAAGCGTGTGAATGATTCAAGTTGAGCTGTAAAACAAGAGGAGCCTCCGTAAGTCGACCTTCCACCCAGTCTATGTCCTGTGCAGGAGCGGTCGGATCAGCAGGCCAGGTGTGATGGTTTTTCAATAATGGGATGATGCTCTAAGCACACCACTGTGGGTGCCTTCCTGGAACTGTTAAGAAAGATGTCATCTAAACACCTGCTAAGTCCACATCTACTGACAAAGACCTGAGTTTTCCCCAAACTGTGGTCTGGGAGGGACCTAAGTGGACACTTCACTCAGCTCTTGGAAGTACCTAGGAGTGCTTAGGTAGAAACCACTTCTGAGCGTTGCATGGTGCATGATCATAGGGAAGGTCGATTAGAGTCTTCTACAGATATGTCACTTATGTTGAATTGTCCATCAGTCTCCTAGAGATATTATGAATATTTCTGGGGAAGATGATGGAATCCCAGTTTTTCTCTAATAGATTATTCTTTTTAGAATTAAAAGGGACCTCAGTGGACGTTTTGGTTACCGACGACTTAAGAATCTTTGCCGAAAGATGGGCTAAATACTCTGTACGGTGGCAGCTCTGTGTAGTGTCCATAGCTAGCCCACACACATCATCTTAACTCACTAGTCTGAAAGGAAGAAAAGCAAAGAGAGAAAGCAGCATTGTGGGGAATGTGTAAGTCCTGGAATCTAGTAGCCAAGTTCAGACCTGACATCTTCTGCCAACAGCTGGGCTATTCGGCCTGTCTTCCTCACCACTCAGCCATCTGAACCCATCACAATGTCTAATGAAGACTCAATTAGGCCATTTCCATTCTCTTACTCGTTATTAATATCAAAACAAAATACAGACTGAGTGGATGTTAGATACCCCTTGACAGCTGTTGTCTAAGAGACTGACCACACAACCTACTGGTTTGTTCTGTTTTATTGAGATGGCCCTGGGGAGCGTACGTATCAATCTGTCATCAGATATAGGCAAATACCTGGCACATAAGGAAAGGCTGGGAGGTATTGGGCAAAACGGATCCATGCACTCATTGCATGGCGTAGCCATATGCAGAAAAAAGCTTTTTAACTCTAACCACGTGGGCAGAGGTTCTGAAAATACTGGAGCCTCAAATTATAATCACTGTTTTAAATTTCACTGAATGTAAGTGAGCAACTAGAAACTGTGTCTAGGCTAAATATGGCTCATTGAAGCTTTTTTAAAATATGAGTATTAAAATCAACAGACTAAAGCTATCAAAGCTACCAAGGCCTAGTATTGAATTGAGTCAAGCATGACCAAAGCTTATTTCTCATTTTTATTTTAAAGATGTAAAATAACCTCTGACCTCTCCAAGCATTTACACATGTACAACTGCACGTGCATGCGCATGCACACACACACACATCTGTAACAATCATTAGTTCCTTAAATAGCAAAAGTCTTAACTCTGATTCCTTTCTGATCAAGTATTAAAATCATTTGACCAATAAGCTCAATATTAAAGTGCTAAATATTGTTTTTAAAAACAAATAATAAAAGCAACCACAGGGCAGGGAACCCTGACTGCCCCTCAGACTGGAGAGGGAGGGGGAGAGGAGTGGGGGGAGGGGGAGAGGAGAGGGAGGAGGGGGGAAAAGGGAGCCGGGGAGGGAAATGGGAGGCGGGGAGGAGGCGGAAATTTTTTTTCAATAAAAATTATATTAAATATGTCAAAAAAAAGCGAAGACGAAATGCCTTTTCTCAATTCTACACTGAGTTTTCTTTTTCCTCCATCCCATAGTTTCACCCTTGCTGGTCCTGACACCATCATATGCTTAGCCAATGGCAAGTGGAATTCAAGTAACCCCCAGTGCCTGGCTGTCTCCTGCGATGAGCCCCCCACTGTGGACCACGCCTCTCCAGAGACTGCTCACCGGCTCTTCGGAGACACTGCTTTCTACTACTGCGCCGATGGTTATAGCCTGGCAGACAATTCCCAGCTCATCTGCAATGCCCAGGGGAAGTGGGTTCCCCCCGAGGGCCAGGCTGTGCCCCGCTGTATAGCCCACTTCTGTGAAAACCCCCCGTCTGTTTCCTACAGCATCTTGGAATCCGTGAGCAAAGCCAAATTTGCAGCTGGCTCAGTAGTGAGCTTTAAGTGCCTGGAGGGTTTTGTGCTGAACACCTCAGCCAAGATCGAATGCCTGAGAGGCGGAGAGTGGCGCCCTTCTCCCTTGTCTATCCAGTGCATCCCGGTGCGCTGCGGAGAGCCTCCGAGCATCGTGAATGGATACGCGAGCGGGGCGAACTACAGTTTTGGGGCCGTGGTGGCCTATAGCTGCCACAAGGGGTTCTATATCAAAGGGGAAAAGAAGAGCACCTGTGAGGCCACCGGACAGTGGAGTAGACCCATGCCCACCTGCCACCCTGTATCCTGTAGTGAACCACCTAAGGTTGAGAACGGCTTTCTGGAGGTAAGAGACTTAACTACCAAATGATCAATAACTTTCGTCACTCATAGGGCCGTCTACAGTGGCTAACCCAGTATTTACAAGTACAGGCAGTGAACATTTTTTTAAATTTATTTATTCTTATTTTATATACATCAGTGGTTTTGCCATGAGTGTTGGGGTCCCCTGGAATTGGAGTTATAGAGAGTTGTTAGCTGCCATGCGGTTGCTGGGAATTGAACCCAAGTCCTCTGGAAGAGCAGTCAGTGTGCTCTTAACCACTGGGCCATCTCTCCAGCCCCGGCAGTCAACAGTTTGATTGCTGAAACAGAAGTAACTAAAATCTACACATGGCATGTGTTGAATAAAAATGAACCAAGGTAATTGTGAAACATTAACAATATACATATATATCTTTTAATTATTTATTTTATGTGCACACATGTTTGCCTGCATATATGACTGTGCATCATGTGTGTCCCTGGTATCTAAGGAAACCAGAAAAGGGTAACAGATTCCATGGGACTAGAGTTACAGACAGCTATGAGTCTCCATGTGAGTCCTGAGAATCCAATCCTAGTTCCCTGGAAGGGCAGACAGTGCTCTTAAGCACTGAGCCTTTTCTCCAGCCTCCTTAATATACATCTTTCTGCATGATAATAACCTACAGATATCCCAAGGCCCTTTGTAGCCGTATCTTAAACATGAAGTTAGAGTAAGACAACTGCAATAAAATTTTGCTTTTATATAATTTGTCACCTACATGAAACTCAGAGATATTCATTGTCACTCTTGATTTATAAATGGAATGTGAGGTGCTGTTTTTACATTGCCCTTTTGAGATACCCAGAGGTGATTTCACCGTGATGAACAAATTGTTCAGCATGATACAAATATGACCTGCTTCCACGCTAACGTGTCTTCCCAGTAAGTGTGTCAGGAAGATAAGAGCAAGGGCTGTAGCGGTATCTGGGGGGGGGGGGGGGGGAATGTGTGTTCTGCTCGAGGAGTGTGTGAGCTTGGTCTCCAAAGCCCAGCATAAGAAAAGCCAGGCACTGAGCTGCACACCTGTAACCCCAGCGCTGGCCAGGCAGAGATGGGGGTCTCCAGGGCTCACTGGCTTGCCTGGCAAGCAGTAGTTAAAGACTGTCTCAAAGAATAAAGAAAGAAAAGCAAGGTGGATGGTGTTGAAGAAACAACACCTGAGGTTGACTCCTGGAATCTGTACACATGCGCCCACATAAACCAAAAGAGGAGAACAAGAGGGGGAGGGGAAGATAGTCTAGTCTTCCAAATCAAAGGCCATGGTGCCATTTTAAATAGCCAAAATTTCCGGGCGATGGTGGAGTACGCCTTTAATCCCAGCACTAGGGAGGCAGAGGCAGGCAGATCTCTGTGAGTTCAAGACCAGCCTGGTCTATAGAGCTAGTTCCAGGACAGGCTCCAAAGCCACAGAGAAACCCTATCTCGAAAAACCAAAATAAATAAATAAATAGCCAAAATTTTGAGTGAAGCAGTTTTAAAGCATCTATGTATACTTTTTATTTTTATCTTACCAAGTCCTCTATATATTCTGCTGCTATTGCTCTTCAACTCATCAACCTGTATAGATAGATCCCTGATCTTCTCTCCTTTGGGTCCCATAAATATTTCTCCAGAGGAAATGACCTCACTAGATCTTCCACCTTCTACTTCCACATTTTGTTCCCTAGGAAACGTAGGGCAGACCTGTCGCAAACAGCATAAATCTTTACTCACGGACATCCTGATGAATTCCTTGAGGATGTGGGCTTTTGAGTTCTGCTTGGCTACTAATGTACTCCATCTGTTGGCTTGCCTGTTCCATGGGTTGTACTGACTTTTTCTCTCCGTGTTGTTCAGCATGCCACGGGCAGGACCTTTGAGAGCGAAGCCAGGTTCCAGTGCAATCCAGGCTATAAGGCAGCTGGGAGTCCTGTGTTTGTCTGTCAAGCCAATCGCCACTGGCACAGTGAGGCCCCTCTGTCCTGCACCCCTCTCAACTGTGGGAAACCCCCTCCCATCCAGAATGGCTTCATGAAAGGAGAAAGCTTTGACTTGGGGTCCAAGGTTCAGTTCTTCTGTAATGAGGGATATGAGCTTGTTGGGGATAACTCTTGGACTTGCCAGAAATCTGGCAAATGGAGTAAGAAGCCAAACCCAAAATGTGTCCCCACCAAGTGCCCGGAGCCTCCCCTCTTGGAAAACCAGCTCGTATTAAAGGAATTAACTTCCGAGGTGGGCGTGATGACCATTTCCTGTAAAGAGGGGCATGCCTTGCAAGGCCCTTCCGTCCTGAAGTGCATGCCATCCGGGCAATGGAATGGTTCCTTTCCCGTGTGTAAGATGGTCCTTTGCCCCTCGCCTCCCTTGATTCCCTTCAGCCTCCCTGCTTCTGGCGTTCTTCACTTTGGAAGTGCTGTCAAGTACTCGTGTGTCGATGGGTTTTTCTTAAGAGGTGATCCAACCATCCTCTGCCAGGCTGACGGCACCTGGAGTTCTCCGTTGCCCGAATGTGTCCCGGTAGAATGCCCCCAGCCTGAGGAGCTCCTCAACGGGATCATCCACGTGCAAGGGCTTGCCTATCTCAGCACCACGTTCTACACCTGCAAACCAGGCTTCGAGTTAGTGGGCAATGCCACCACCCTCTGTGGGGAAAACGGCCAGTGGCTTGGAGGAAAACCAGTGTGCAAACCCGTTGAATGCCCGGAGCCCAAAGAGATTTTAAATGGCCAGTTCTCTTACAAAAGCTTCCAGTATGGACAAACCATCACATACTTTTGTGACCGAGGCTTCCGGCTCGAAGGTCCCAAAGCCCTGACCTGCTTAGAGACAGGGGACTGGGATATGGATGCCCCCTCTTGCCTTGCCATCCACTGTAGTGACCCACAGCCCATCGAAAATGGTTTCGTAGAAGGTGCGGATTACAGATATGGCGCCATGATTATCTATAGCTGCTTCCCTGGCTTTCAGGTGGCTGGTCACGCCATGCAGACCTGTGAAGAGTCAGGATGGTCCAGCTCCAGCCCGACGTGTGTACCCATAGACTGTGGTCTCCCTCCTCACATAGACTTTGGAGACTGTACGAAAGTCAAAGACGGCCAGGAATATTTCGATCAAGAAGATGACATGATGGAAGTCCCGTATCTGACTCCCCGCCCTCAGCAGTTGAAAACAACAGCTAAAACCCCTGCTGCGCATGCGTCCCACTTTCTATACGGCACCAAGGTTTCCTACAGCTGCGACCCCGGCTATGAGCTGCTGGGAAACCCCGTGCTGATCTGCCAGGAAGATGGAACGTGGAATGGGAGTGCTCCCTCTTGCATTTCGATCGAGTGTGATTTGCCCGTTGCTCCCGAAAACGGCTTTTTGCATTTCACACAGACGACCATGGGCAGCGCTGTGCAATATAGCTGCAAGCCGGGGCACGTTTTAGAAGGCTCCCACTTAAGGCTTTGTCTGCAGAATAAGAAGTGGAGCGGTGCCGCACCGCGCTGTGAAGCTGTTTCGTGCAGCAAGCCAAACCCAGTCAGGAACGGACTCGTCAAAGGAAGCGACTACTCATACCTGGCTGTGTTACGTTATGAGTGTGACCCTGGATATGTGCTCAATGGAACTGAGACCAGAATATGCCGGGAAAACAAAGCCTGGGATGGGCACGAGCCCACGTGTGTTCCTGTGGATTGTGGATCACCCCCAGTCCCCAACAATGGCCAAGTGAAGGGAGAGTTCACGTTCCAAAAGGAGGTCACGTACTCTTGCAGTGAAGGGTTCATCCTTGAAGGAGCCAGGAGCCGTGTCTGTCTCACCAATGGGAGTTGGAGTGGTTCCATTCCCAGCTGCACGCCTGTCAGATGTACTGCCCCACCGCAGGTGGCAAATGGGGTGACCGATGGCGTAGACTATGGGTACAAGAAGGAAGTAGCATTCCGCTGTCTAGAGGGCTATGTGTTACACGGGGCTCCTAAACTTACCTGCCAGGCAGATGGGACTTGGGATGCAGAGGTTCCCGTCTGTAAACCAGCGACCTGTGGTCCTCCCGACGATCTTCCCCAGGGCTTCCCTAATGGCTTTTCCTTTTATCACGGAGGTCACATACAGTAACAGTGCTTTCCTGGTTTTAAGCTCCATGGAAACCCATCAAGAAGATGCCTCGCCAATGGTTCCTGGAGAGGCAGCTCACCTTCCTGCCTACCCTGCAGGTGTTCCACGCCCCTCATTCAGCACGGAAAGGTCAATGCAACCGATGTGGCCTGTGGAAAGACAGTCCAGATTGAGTGCTTCCGAGGCTTCAAGCTCCTTGGACTTTCTGAAGTCACCTGTGACACCAATGGCCAGTGGTCTGGCTTGCCACTCTGTGAGCATGCGGACTGCGGTTCTCTCCCGGACATACCCAATGCAGTCGTCAGCGAGAGTAGCCCTTTGGAGGACAACGTGGTGACCTACAGCTGCAGGTCTGGCTACATCATGCAAGGCAGTTCAAATCTAATCTGTACAGAGAAAGGGACATGGAGCCAGCCTTACCCAGCCTGTGAGCCCCTGTCCTGTGGACCCCCACCGCCTGTTGCTAACGCAGTGGCAACAGGAGAGACATACACCTATGAAAGCAAAGTGAAACTCAGGTAAGACCGTGGGTGGCTATAAAATGTACAAGGAGTGTAGGCAGGATTATATAATGAAATGAGGTGTCAACATGGAGCTGTTTGGGAGAGAACCTCCGTCCCTGGACCTCCCTCCAAAGCCCAAAGCTTTTAACATTTGACTTGATTTACTTGGGGTCATGTGGAAATCCATTTACTGTGAAAATAAATGTATGCCTTTTCCAGACTATGGTTTCTAACACAATCCTCCCGGCGTTCATGAAATCACAAGGTCCCCTAACTAGCTTCATTCATTTTTTAATCTATGAGCAATTTGAATTAAAGAGACTACCCAGCCTGTACTACTTTAAACTAAGTATATGTTGCTCCAATAATGGAAACTTTCCTGTCTGGATAGGATTATCAAATATTCAAATGAAGGGTGTAAAAATTTGGAATGAATCTGTGAATTTTTATTGGAATAAGTAAGCATCACATTCAAATCTCAACTGTCTTGAAGCTTTGTTTACCATCTTGGTGAACCGTGGGCTATCTTCCAGGCATTTACACCTCAGATCTGATCGATAATTTAGCCCCTCTTCTGGGACGATCTGCTGTGAACATTTTAGCCTACCTTCCTGTTCCCTAACTGTAGTAAAAACTAGACTCTGTGGAAGGCTGGTGTGTGGGGAAGCCGGACCGTGGCAGAGGCCTGTGCACGGAACGGAAGAACAAAGGGCCACACCTGGACTTTGAAGTACATTTTAAGACTTCCGTGTGGACGTCGATGCATTAGGCATTTTGAGAGCCACAGTGTCACCTGCGTGTCGTTATTCCCCTGGGTTTTTTCCCTTGGTGTGTGATGATGACACCGAGTAGTAGATCTTTACTTAGTTCCTACTCATCGGGTTGTTCCAATTGTACAGAACTTCTGTCTCCTACCTCGCCTGGTAATATTCAGAACTTAAAATGTGTTCTCCAATGATTACTATGAAGTGATTAAATGGTTTGATTTAAAAGGAAGCATGTGATAGTGGTAGGCACATGGGGTCTAGAACACTCCCTCTAGAGTACCTAGTCTTACCATATCCCACACAAACTATGAAGTTATGCGGCTTCAAGAAAGGTACCTAATCCCTCTGGTGCCAACCTCATCAATGCCAAATGGCAATGAGGTCCTAATGGCACCTGCTAGTGGCGTGGACATGAGCACTGGATGGCTTGGTATGTGTAAAGCACATGGAGGGAGGGGTCACCAGAAATTAATCATTGTACAGAGCCATTTGCTGCATAAGTATGCACACTTTTAAGTCACAGGGGCTTTAGAGCCGATTTGACTTGAGTTTAAACTTGGCGATAGCTGTGGCAATGCTTAATGCTCAAGCTTAGAAGGACCTAGTCCAGGACCTTATACGGTGCTTGTTGCACAGTAAACCGTAAACACTGTGTTATATTCCTACCAGTACCTAAGTATAGCGGAAATGGGACTTCTCTATAGTTTCTTGAACTGGTGACTGTTTTAGAATGAACGGACAAATAAAAGAAACTAACTTCAGCCACATCTAAGACAACTTTGCTCTCAGCTCATCTTGAATGTGGATCACTAAGAATTAATCTGGGTGTTGTGTTACATTAATGTTTTTGTGTCGTGATGGTATCCATCTGGCCTTTGAGCCAGTTTTAAGGTTTCTCATAAAATGTCTCCTGAGCCTTGCGACAACGCCTTCAATCTGAGCATACGTCGGGCCCAGCGTGCTACCTTCTGCAGGTTCATTTTCTCGTCTGCATTGCAGGTGTCTGGAAGGGTACGTGATAGATACTGATACAGATACGTTCACCTGCGAGCAAGACGGCCATTGGGTCCCTGAAAGAATCTCCTGCAGTCCTAGAAAATGCCCCGTGCCATCAAACACAACACGCATGCGTGTTCACGGAGACGACTTCCGGGTGAATAAACAAGTTTCTATATCCTGCGCAGAAGGGTTTACCACTGAAGGAGCGGACTCGTCAACGTGCCAGGTAAGATACTGCCTCTGAGTGGGGCCTGTAAGTCTGACTGTGACGGTTATAGCTATGAACAAGGGCACTTCGTGCTGGCCAAGAAAGAAAAACAAATGCGCAAGTTTCATTCGCACCCGAAGGGTTGAGAAGTTTCTTAATAGAAGGTAGGTAGAGCTGGGGCGATGTCTCGGTGGTTAAGAGCACAGACTGTTCCTCCGGAGGACCTGGGTTTGGTTCCCAACACCCACTAGGTAGCTTGCAACTGTCTGAAACTATAGATCAGGGGATCTGATGCCCATGTGCACAGACGCTCGTACAGGCAAAACACTCACACGTACAAAATAAAATTTTTAACAAAAAGGAAAAAAATACAACACGTTTTTTTCCCCCTAATATCTCCAGCTTTGAACTTAAAAGAGCCGATGTTAGGGAAAATATTAAAAACAAACAAACAGAAAAACACCTATAATGAGATATCCATTGAAATCTGTGGTGGTCTCCGTGGAAGGCCTGAAAGCTGCACCAGCAGACAGGAAACCGTAGTCAAATCCTGCCTCCACAATTTATTGTTTGTTTACTTTAGAAAAATCACATGATCCCAGCATGGTGGCCCATTGTATGAACATAGCACTCAGGAGGCAGAGGCAAGAGGATCACCAGACCTGTCTGGGCTGTGTATCAAGACTATGAGGTTATAGGGTTGGGGAAGGGATGTAGTTCTGTTGCTAGAATGTTCGCCCAGCATGCCTGAGGCCCTGGGTTTTCTCTTCATATCACAGAAAGCTGAGTGTGGTGATGCCCACCTGCAAGGCAGCATCTAGGAGGGAGGTCTGAGGAGCAGATGTTGCAGAGGGAGTTTGAGGACAGTTTGGGCTACAAGATGGGGGAGGAGGAATCTATACTTCAGGTTTCCTTATTGGAAGACAAGTGTGTAAAATAACACTTACCTTATATAACTGTTGTGCAAAACCACACCGGTGATGGAGGAAACGCCTGACTTCTGCGGACTTTGATCTTTCAAAAGTCATCAGCCAGTTTGTGCACAGGACACTTTTTGGGCATAAAGTTTGCGGTTAGTTTACCATGAAGTGCTTTCTGTGCATAGTTGAATAGCTTGCTAACTGTATCACCTTGTTAAAGATGTGAATTGCCCCCACAGATAGCAGGCCTTCCTAGCAGAGCCCCTTCTCCTAACCTCCACATCAAGACTGTAAAATGAATCCCTCGGCTTCCCTTCATTTGCTGAAGTTAGGCTGGGGGCTGGACGAGGAGGCCTACATAACACAGGCATGCCCTTTCCCCCAGCGTGTGGGTTAGATGGCCATCACTCAGATTTGGAGTTTTTTCAACACATCATCCCTCTTCAGGTTGTTTATCTGTAAGTCTGTGCTCATCGAAAGGATAAAAATATTTCATGTCTCCAATGGGCTTTGAAGAACTACAGATAGATAACCAGCAACAAAGTTCAGGGAAGCCTTTGGTCCTCAGACTCTCACTTTGGGGTGAGTCTGCCATATGAATAGAACACTCACGTATGAATTCCTAAATATGACATACAATTTGTGGTCTCTTCTTCAGCCCAATGGCACATGGGAGCCACCGTTTTCTGATGAATCCTGTACTCCAGTTTCTTGTGGGCACCCTGAAAGTCCAGAGCATGGCTTGGTGGTTGGCAGTCTATACAGCTTTGGAAGCATCGTCACTTACCAGTGTGATTCTGGCTATGAATTAGAGGTACAGTAACAAATTACTCAGCAAAAAATTAATGTGCTGTTCTGATATGCTTAGGATTCTTTTTAATATTTGAATAAGTTCATTTTACCAACACAGTTCTGAAAACATCCTATTATATTTTGGGTTTTTTTTTTTTAATTCTTTTAACACATTTTGGGAAAATAGTTAAGAAGACTTAGAATTTTAAAACACACAAAAAAAAAAACATGAGCCAGGTGTGGTGACTCACCCCAGTGATCTCAGATACTCAAAGGCAGAGATGGGAAGGTGACAAATTCAACACCTGCCTGGACAACTGTCACCAAAAAAAAAAAAAAAAGGCATTAAAGAAAGGGAGGGTGTGGCTCAGGGGCAGGGTGCTAATCTAACATCTCCTGATTCAATCCAGAGTTCAAAGAACAAATTGGGACTCACCTCATAGACTTGGGAGTTAGGCTTCCAGCGCCCAGTCAGGCAGCTCCCAGCTAGCCCCATTAGGCATCACTATAGCACAGCCCCAACAAGGGGGTGCTTGAGTGAAGCCAGGCCTTGACCAAGAGCGAGCACACAGGCACTGGCAAGCTCTTACCTGAGATCAGGTTCCCCTGTGATATATCTAGCCCGAAACTCCTCGGAACTCGCCTAAGAAAACCCCAACTTTGTCCTTAAGTGACTCCCGACTGCAGCATTATAATCCCGTGGGCAGCACCTGCATCTCCCTATTAGCTGTAACGGGAGCACTGAGGTTGGTTTCTCTGATTATTATCTCTCCGTCCACGCTGTCTAGGAGGGTTGGTGTCAACCACAAGAGATTGTCATCTGGCTTTTCAGGAATCTCTTAGTGTTTGCAGTGGTGTGTGAGGACAGGCTACCTGACGCAGTCATTACCAGTTGGCTGCTAAATGTGTGCGGTGCGGCCCTTTTTTGTTGTTGTTGTTTTGTGTGTGTGCGTGTGTGTGTGTGTGTGTGTGTGTGTGTGTGTGTGTGTGTGAAATCAAAGAGTTGTCATAAGAAAGGGCCATAAAAACTGGAACCAGATTTCTGTGGTTCTTAGTTTATTTCTTCAAAGGATAAAAATATTAAACATGAAAAGGATGACGGCAACCTAATAATACATTGTGACCGGAGAATTTTCCTGGTTTTGAAACTGGAACATTCTTCACCTGGGATTCCTGATCTTGAAATTTCTTAACGCCTTTGGAAACAAAATATACCACAAATTCATGAAATTTGAAGAAGTTGGTAATTTAACTTAAAATGTTGGGGTAAACAGCCTGCCGTTAACTACAAAGCTGAAAGTTTATTAATAACTGTTCTCATTCCAACCAATCGTTAAAATCACCTGAGAGTCTTTTCAAAAAGATTTATGCCCAGTTACTTGGAGAAATAAAAATACGGGTCTATAAGAGAGAGATGGAAAAGACTTCCTGGAAACCCTCATCACCTGAAATAGTGGGAACCTAGAGGGGGCTGGAGAGAGAGCTCGGCAGTTGAAAACAGCAGCTGCTCTTTCAGAGGACCTGGGTGCAATTCCCAGAACCCACATGGTGACGCACAGCCATCTGTAGCTCCAGTCCCAGGGACTCCACCGCCCTTTTCTAGTCTCTGGGCACTGCACACACATGGTGCTCAGACATATGTGCAAGCCAAACACCCACACACATAAAATAAGTCAGTGATCCTTTAAAGGAAACATGGTGCCAACTAGAGGAAGTTTCGAAAGCCGTTTGCGCAGCAATACAGGTGATCATCCCAACCCAGTGACACGCATCAAACAGCACAGAGAGGAGACTCGTAACGACACTGACACACGGTGACCTGGGACTATCAGCAGATGCTGCTGTGCAAACCAGTGTTGAGAACACACAACTGAAGAGGAAGGATTCACTCCTTGAAGGAGACTGAGGACACAGATAACCAGATGCCAAGGGAAGACCAGAATTTGCAATCCCTATGAACTGCTGGATTTAGGCTTTGATTCACTGTGTCTATTGATGTCACGCACACAAACTGGAGATGGTAGCCATTTAGGTCTCTGGATGGAAACAGCTCCTATGTGTCTATGACTTGCTCCCTTCCGGGAAGAAAATGAACTTGGTCTTATCAAGTTCTCAGTCTGCTAAGTAGTATCGGTGACATCACGTAAGACAGGCAGCAGAGGTGTGTCTGGGAACGTCAGCAGAACAGATGACAGGCCCTCCAGACCTGGACACATACATGGACAGGGAAGAACAGGGAAACAGAGAAGGAACTAGAGGTTTAGGAAGGCACGGTTCTTAAAAATATATGACGTTATTATTATTATTTACCGTAGTTATGGTGTTCTGTAGAGGCATGCAGGTAAGTTTTCTGTCAACCTGACACAAGAGAGGGTCACCAGGAAAGACGGAACTCCCGCTGAGAAAATGCCGCCGTCAGCTTAGCCTATACACCTGTCTGACATGTTCTTGACTAATGATAGACGTTGAAGAGCCCCAGCCCACTCTGGGTAGCGTCACCTGGGCAGGTGGTCCTGGGTTTTTCTAAGAAAGCAGAATAGACAAGCCATGGGAGCAAGCCAGAAAGTGGCATCCCTCCATGGTCTCTGCATCAGTTCCTAAGATTAGGTTCCTGCCTTTTGGTTCCCGCCCTGACTTCCCATCATGAACTCTAAGCTGTATACTGAAGTAACCTTTTGTTATTTTAAGTTACTTTTGGTCATGGGGTTTATCACAGGCCTAGAAAGCAAGCTCGGTCAACGGTTTTGCATTTTTAACCAGTATCCGGCCCCCAAGGCTGATGGATGGGAGAGTGGCTCCTGATCAGTTCCAGCAGACTTCTGGGACAGACTGTCTGCGCTGCTGAGGGATCTGAAGGACCCTGGGGCACTGAACTGCTCACCTTGGAAGCTTCCTGGCTTCCTTGGCTGGGATGGCTGCAGGCAAATGACAGTGGCAAGCGCCATCCTCTCTGGTTTGTCCCAAGTCTCTGCGGACTGATTATCATCATCCACTTCCAGGATTCAAATTGCTACCCAAAGCAGGCAAAGCAATCAAGATACCCAATATAAATTATATTGTGTTCTTCTGTGTTAATACAGCCCCGTTAGCGTGAGGCAAATAGATTTTTGTGAGCTATTTGAATCTCAAAAAAAAAAATTTACCATGCCTAAAGAAATGAATTAGGAAAAATATATTTAAAGTGAACTAAAGGATAAATCAAAATAAACAACTGGCGACTGGATTGATTACTTTAAAAATCACCTCCAGCGAATAATAAAATGGACGTTAAGGCTCTAAGGCATCATACAAGAATCTGTGTAAGTTGACTGGAAACTTAGATACAACAGCGGGGGGAAACTCACACTTAAGAAAAAGCAAGGCAGGGAAAGGGAAAGAAAAGGAAAAACTGCATGATAAACATTGCCGGTTACTACGGAGGAAACGAGTGGATTGTTTCGTAGTTGATTAGGAACATAATATAAGTTGGGAATACAGATGGTTCCGTTAAGAGATAACAGAAAAACAGGATCTACAGAAATTATACTCGGGAATCAAAGAATAGTCCCATAGATACATAGCCCTGAAAGATACAGGATATCGAAAAATTCAGATAATTACAAATTATTGTTCAAGAAAGTGATATTGCAGAAGGCAGAGAAGTAAACTTTAGACTTTCCCCCAGATTATTTAAAATGTTAACTACATTGGCCCTTAATACGTTTAGGTGTAACAGGTAAGCCTCATCATTGAAATTTGGATGGGGACTCAAGCTTTGTTTGATGTATCAAGTATTGAAAAGATCAGTGCAACTCAAAATAGTTTTAAACGTACTGAACAAATACACCCTGACATTTCCGACCCACTCTTTGTGAGTCCCTGGTATGGATTATAATTAACTGGCGCTTAAAACAGAAGATAAAGTTAAGTCTGTCGTCACCACGTGATTCTGCCAGGGAGGAATTTTGGTGAAATCGTTTTTTGAGAGTCTCTCAACTTTACAGTACATTCATTTAATAGATTCATTCGGCATTTCAGTACTAAGTCACCGAAGGCCACAGTTAAGATGGCTTCACAGTCCCTTCTTGTCTCTCTATTATGAAACTGGGATCCTGTTCATGACCCTTCTCTGCTGCTCCACAGGGGAACAGGGAACGAGTCTGCCAGGAGAACGGACAGTGGAGTGGGCAGGTGGCCCTGTGTACAGGTGAGTTAAGTGGCACCTAAAGGTCCCAGAAATAGTACCAAGGACACAAGATAACAGCGTGTCTCCATTTTCTTTATATATCCATTTGTGCCTTAATAAATAAACACATGAATTACCAGAGAACACTTAATGGCTTTGGCTCAAGGGCCCCAACCAATTAAGGACCAGAGATTAGCTGGAGTATAGCATAAGATTGCTGGTTCAGCAACAGCACATG
Organism: Alexandromys fortis; assembly: GCF_014885135.2. NCBI lineage: Eukaryota > Metazoa > Chordata > Mammalia > Rodentia > Cricetidae > Alexandromys > Alexandromys fortis. Next base: position 14,533,688 of record NW_026067897.1, read on the forward strand.
GTTTGCTTAGAAACTTGTGTTTATTTGCACTTTTGTGGTATTTTCTGCAAAAATAAGTATAAAATAAAGGCTTAGAACTGTTGCTTGTATATAAAATAACTGGCCCTTAATGACATTATTCTTAAATGGTGCTGGGACATCAGTCAAATAGAGAGCCACAGTTGAGCAAGGTGTTTCAGAAACTCGATTTCTGAGAATAGCCAAGCTTCTCCAGTAGTGTGAGGGTTGGTCTATGTCCACCATTTCTTCCCTCTGTTTCAGCCATATGTGCAGAGGTAGAAGAGGAAAATTAACTCTGTGTCTTTAAGAACCTTAAATCTGTAAGTGAATATTATATGATTGTGATTCAATGAAGAAAATGGCTTTTCTTAGTTCTCAAAAACTTGTGTAAACATTATAATGAAACATTTTTAAAAATTCAGTAATATCTCAAGTCACAAAAATACATTTGTTTCTAACTTGGAGCAGTCCTTAATAACATTTTGTTTTTTAAATTATCCCAGTTTGTTTCTCTTAACTTCAGGTATATTTTATTAATATCTGAATTAAATCACATATGCCAAAATATAGAGTAGTAACAAACATTCTCTATTTATATATCACTTAATTTTTTGCATTTTATATTTCATTATGCATGGATTTTATACGAATGCATTTTATACAAGTTTATCCATGTGTTGAACTTGTATATCCCAACCCCAGTAGCATGCTATATAAACTGCTCATGTTCAAAAAGAGTTTGTTTGTATAGGACACAGGAGTGGAAACAAAGAGGAATCCCACATATCTGTCAACGAACATCTCCAAGGTTTAATGAGTGGTCATTTTTAACTTACTAGTCATAAAAATTTCAAGAAATCAGACAAAACAAATCAGGAAAATATTTTTAAGGTCACCACTCAGAGTAAAACCTCTTGATATCTGCTGTTATATGCTTTTTTTTAGGTATGCTCTAAGCCACAAATAGTTGTGGGGATGTAGAATAGACAGAGAGAATCCAGCCCATAAATCCTCACATAACTTAAGAAATTAGTGTGGTCTTGATCAAGTTTTTTAGCTTTTCTGAGACTCACTTTTTTTTTAAGTGTTATTGAGTTCATCTCAGAATTGCTGCTGGATTTGGAAGGAAAAAATATATAGTACTCAATCAAATTTCTATTTCAGATGAAAAAATTGAATATAAATATGTACCACATAATATTTAAGAAGTATTTATGCTAAAATGTATGTTATTTATAGGACATTCTAATTTATCTGAGAATTCTGTGTTTTTATCTGGCCTTACAAACCAACTGTTATTAAGCATAATAGTAAAACTGGTATCACATAGGAAGTTCACAGCCATAACATCCCTTTATTTCATGCATATGCTCATCTAAACCACTACCACATCCATCACTATTAGCAAAATACATAAAGACAAATGGACTACATAGGACTGGATAGCAATCTTCACATGGAGCATGTGGTACTCCAACAGAAATATACAGTATGTTCTATGTCAATAAATATTATTGTGTTTAATTCATAAGTAGGCATATATATGTATGTGTGTATAGTGGATATGTATGTGTGTGTATATATATATACCATATTACACACACACTACAAAAATAGCTTCAGCAAATATAGTAAGAGAAGCAAAGGAGATGTGGGAAAACATTGAATGCAAGGCTTTATTTTTCCTTTCAGAGAACAGGTGTGAGGCTCCAGCTGAGTTTCTGAATGGCAAGGCTGTCCTGGACAACACCACATCTGGACCTAGCCTGCTGTTTTCCTGCCACAGAGGCTACACCCTGGAAGGGTCCCCTGAGGCCCATTGCACTGAAAATGGAACTTGGAGTCACCTGGTTCCCCTCTGCAAACGTGTGTGTTGACTTTAAGAGCTGTTTTAATCACATTTGGCTTCATAGTTAGCTTCCCACGTGTCTTAAAGGGGAAACACTAGTTGGTGAGAATGGTCCAAGGAAGGCCACCTGTGGCCAGTAAGCACAACTTTATGGGATATTATCAAACTCTACTTTGTATTATGTTGTAACGGCCTTCTAAGAATCAGCTTTTATCAGACTCCTTGGCTGGTTATAAACTCAGGCATTCAGAAAAAATACAAATTAGCGAAAGAATTTTGAAATGAAGATACTGTGAATTCTACTGACAGGAAGAAAGGAGGTAAAGAAGAAGATATGGTTAAAGTCTGATGTTGATATGAGACATATAAATGTGGTAAAGAGATAATTTGACCACCTCAATGAAAACAGTACAAATGAAGTATAACTTGAGAAGGCTCTGGCTATGGTTGTGTACAATGGAGCCTTTAGAATTAAGACGAGCCCTAACCTCAGTGTGACTTATTTTATACCCACCTAAAATCAGAAAAAACTGCAATAGCTTGAAGCCTGTGTCAATGTGGGGCATACACGCGCCCTGAACACAGCTGCGCACTGGCGTCACTTCCTGTGGGTCCCTCAGAACCGTGGGCCACAAACACAACATGAAGGTCTGTTATCTTGTTCCTCACAGAACGGGTCTGAAGTCAGGCTAAACTCACACAGCAATGTCTGATGACTCTCTGTGTCCATCTTCTCTGAAGGATGTTCAGCAAAAGAAAGGAGTTCAGCAGAATTTATCACGCTGTTGACATCAAATATTGAGGGAATACTCAGCGTGGTCCTTGATTTCTTATATGCCTGATCTTTAATCTGCACACATAATTTCACGTGGGGTGAAGCAAATCTGTGCTTAATGTTTGCAGTTCTGACTTGTTAAGCTTTTGCTGAGCGTGGTGAGTTGAGTCAGGAGGAGCATGCGTTTGAGATCAGACTGTTCGAAATTATTTTTTAAAAAATATTCGTTTAGTATTGTCATTGAGAATACTTGTTCTGTGAGCCTCTACTCTGTCTTTAAAGAGATGAGCTAGGAAAAGAAAAGACATCTCAGTAAGCACCTGCCCTGCCTTTTCACAGCAAACCCGTGCCCTGTCCCTTTTGTGATCCCCGAGAATGCTCTGCTTTCTGAGAGAGAGTTTCACGTGGGCCAGAACGTGTCTGTCAAGTGCAGGGAAGGCTTCCTGCTCAGAGGCAACGGCATCATCACCTGCAACCCCGATGAGACGTGGACACAGACCAACGCCAAGTGCGAAAGTGAGTGGATGGGCAGAGCCCCGTGGAGGCCCGCTAGTGTGGAAGGGTCCTCCATTTCTCAGATTTTCTTAACGTATATTTTATTTACTATTAGTGTGGAGAGGGGAGAAGAGGGAGGAAGGAGAGAGGGAAGCGAGGAGAAAGAAGGGAGGTGTAACTTAAAGCATACATGTAGAAAGGAGGTCAGAGGACAGTCAGGGCCAAAGGATCCAGTTCTGATTGCCATACATGCTTCACAAGTACTTTTGCCTGCTGAGCCAGGTTCCTGGCCATGTGAAGTCAGGGGAGGGGGTTGTTTCTGTTTTTAATTAATACTTGATTCTGTTTTCATTACAGCAATGTTTTTTTAATTTTATTTTTATGTATATGAGTGGTTTGCATATGTGTGGGCATCATGTGTGTCTTTGGTGCCTAAGAAGACATATTGGGTCCCCTGCAGTTGAAGTTATAGATAACTGTGAGTCGCCACAGTTGTTGGAACCAGAACCTGGGTCTGCAGGAACAGTAAATGTGCATATGTCAGCACCCTCTATTTAGCCCTGTGAAGTCACTGATTGGTTCATAGTTATCTAACTCTGCACTCTCTTAGTTAACTTCTGCATTGATTCTTAAAAATGACAAAAATATGGTTTGAATACTGAACACTTTTTTTTTAAATGAGTTTTCCAGACCAAATTAAAACCTTCCTGGTTAGGAGAATTAGGATTCACTGAGTCGATGTGTCAAATGTGCTCCTCCGAGAACAAGCGTGACCCTAAGTTTAAAACACAGATTTCCCCCGACATCACCGGCGTCTTCACGTTATCCTTTAATGGGCTGCAAGTGCTTTATGCAAACAAAAATCACCTGAGCCGGTTCTCAACCATGAGCCTGTGTCAGTAGAACTTCAGAAGCTCTCTAGAACACTGATTCTGTGAGGCCAGATAACCTCAGTTTCTCACAGTTCCTGGGTGTCCCCTACAGAGGTTGTTAACGGTATCAATAGGAAATGTCTTGTATGCCAGGCTAGTGGCATATTTTGAGAAGTGCTAGGAACTTTAGGAGGTGAGACCCAGCTGGAGGAAATAGGTCCCTGGGGCAGGACCTTGTTCCCCCGGCCCCTGGCTCTCTCACTCTCAACTGCTGTGAGGTGAAGAATCACCATGGCCACAGGGTTCTGTAGTCACAGGGTTCTGTCCAAGCACAGGGGCCCACCGACCGTGGGCTGAACCATATGGAACCACGAGCCTAGATAAGCCTTTCATATCTTAGGCCATTCCTGGCAGGGATTTTGTTCACAGTGATGAGTAGGCAGAGGGATACTGCTGTCCACGAGCCGTAACTTGACAACTGCTGGCCCAGCACCATGTTAATCCATCCAGGTTACAACGCTGCCTTCTGCAGGCTAACTGTGACTATCTCCTGGGATCTCTTACTCCCCGTTTCCACTTTAAACATCTCCCCGTCCAACATCCTTGTCTTGTCTCCCTTGTTGCCCAAGCTACTCTGCCAACAGCACCCAATGAAAATGTCCACTGGGTTTAACCACATGCAAGGTACGAGGCTACATAACATAAGAATATCTTGCGTGAGATGTAGTCCATCTTCAAGACGTCATACCAAAAGTTTCTCAAGTATGCAGCAGGTGGAGATGAGAAGCAAAGGTGGCGTGGCGGCCATCATGTGGCTCAGCTTTGCTGGGTCTTTGACAAACAGCTGTCCTGCGTTTATGACGTCTGCCATCCCCATCAGATATGGCCCTGCCACGTGCGCATGAAGACCAGGCTGGAGTTCTAGCCTCAGAAATTCTGACTCTGAACTTACAATAATGCCTTAGCATCCTTTAATCTTAGGGTCCTCATTTGATAATAGTAACACTACTGCTCATCTCGTGGGTTTGCATCAGCGGTTTCTCTGGATGGGAAGAGGTACCCAGTCACTCGACTCCCAACTCCCAGAATTTTTAGCTAGTTGCCAGCCGACTGCAGCATTAGACTTTAAAAAAAAAAAAAAGCCAGAAAATTCCACACTATATTTTTAGCTAGGATTTAGTTCCCAGACACTTACGAAATCTACCCCTAATGAATGGGAAAGAAGTAACTGAGCATACATTGGATTTCTCTTTGACCCTCTGGTCCAGTTTAAAGCCACCTGCCTGAAGGGAATGAGGCCAAGTGGCCTCATTCTGCCCACACATCTTCACCTTGGTTCTTGGCTCCCTGATGCTTGCCATTCAGACCACTGGAAGTAAGAGCCGGAAGAGACGTGTGTTTGTTACAAATGTGCCTTCTGTGCATGCCGGATGACGTTCGGTATTCTAGCGTGGACCACGAGTTGCCCTGGAGAGCAGACGGTTCCCTGATTGTTAATCCTCCAGCCTCTTTCATGTTTTCTATCAGCCAGGAAGTCTTTGGATTAAAACCACACATCCTTCCCCCTCCTGACTACCTGCTTCTCATATTAATCCCGACAGACCAGAGATTAGAATTTAATGCACATGAGAATCACCCAGGGCAGGTATGTAAAATGCAGCTTCCCAAGGCAGAAACTTCCAGAAATGTGTATTTAAAACCCCAGATGATTCCCAGGTAGGTGCTTTGATTATCAAACGGCTATAAGCCAGCCATCGGTTCCCTGTGATCTTTCTATAGGCCGTTGTCCCAGTTAGAAACCTTCCCTATGGTCCATATCTGGACAGCTCTAACGTGGTTATATTTGTCTCGATGTTTTTATGGCATGCCATCTATTCTTATGGCACAGCTCACAGGAGGCTCATTGTACCATGTGTCTGCCCTTCCCTACTTATCTGAACAGTGTGGCATTTATTTCTTCCCGGTCTCTGATTTCTCATAAGCATTTCATCTAGCCCAGAAGGAAAAGAAAATATAGAAACATCACACAGATGTCCTATTTCCTCTACTAAATCTTAACAATAGTATGGTAACAAAATGGCCTTTTGTAAGCGGGTCATCTGGTCTGAACACCTGTTAGGTTTACACAAACTAGGAACATGGTAGAATACTGAGTTCAGCCCAGGCCTCAGCGCACACCAGAAGGATCTTGAGACCGCTTATAAAAATCTTCAAAGTGAAAACAGCTGTCCCAATCCTGATTTAAATATACAGCACGTGTACTCTTGAAGAAAGGATGGTTACTCAGTCTAACACAGATGCCCAGAGACACTTTGCAGTCTCAAGAAGGGGTCTTGAATTTCATGGAACTCAGCCACAGGCTGCTGTTGGCATGCATTCATTCTCTAAATACACAGCGAGCTCTGGTAGGGTTGTTACTCTAGACAGTAACAGAACATTTCATAATAGTAACAAACATTTCATGATTGTTCCTCCGAAATGGTGGCTACCATGCCCCTTTCGTCCCTGTGTTCACTGGGAAGTATTCTGTCTCCACCTTCTCTGGCAGCCGCCTCGTTGGCAAGGTCTGAGAGCCCCTCCTTGTTCCCTGCCTCGTGTCTTCCTTGGGTTCCAAACAGCTCAGCCTGGATATTTGAATCACGGGACTAAGACCGTGTGGTATTATGATCTAATTCGACTAAAACGGCAGATTATTCTTTCGGTTCCTAGTATTCTAGACATTATGTAGGTGAAAGAATTTCATCTATGTATTTTTTAATTTATTTATTTCTTTATTAATTAAAGATTTCTGTCTCTTCCCCACCGCCGCCTCCCCTTTCCCTCCCCCTCCCCCAATCAAGTCCCCCTCCCTCGTCAGCCCAAAGAGCAATCAGGGTTCCCTGCCCTGTGGGAAGTCCAAGGACCACCCACCTCCATCCAGGTCTAGTAAGGTGGGCATCCAAACTGCCTAGGCTCCCACAAAACCAATAGGTGCAGTAGGATCAAAAACCCATTGCCATTGTTCTTGGGGTCTCAGTCATCTATGTATTTTATCTATGATCCTTAAACTGATGTCAGTCTCCATGGTAAGGTTGTGCTCAGTCTTGGCTAGCTGGACAGGCTCAATTGTTATTTGTTCTTCCTATAGAAATTTCGTGTGGTCCTCCACCTCGTGTAGAAAATGCCATTGCTCGAGGTGTCCATTACCAGTATGGGGACATGATCACCTACTCCTGTTACAGTGGGTACATGCTAGAAGGTTCCCTGAGGAGCGTCTGCCTAGAAAATGGAACATGGACACCGTCTCCTGTTTGCAGAGGTAAGAGAATATTTGATCATTCCCAAGTGAGGCTGCAGGGATGGGTACACGGAGGTCAACATGACCAACCATCAGTGTGTGGCTTGGCCTTAAATCGGGCTTAACAGCAGCATCATTTTCCAGAACTAATTTACATTTTTGAAAGCCTGCTTGTTTCTTCACAATGGAAACAGGTAACAAGGTCTCCCAAGCACACGCCTCTAAAGGTGCTGCTTTCCTAACAACAACCGAATGGTTTGGGAAACCACAGCTGTGTCATTTGTTGTAAAAGCATTCATTGAAAATCGAGAACTGTGCTACTGAACGGACAGTCTAAAGTGGTCAGACTCAGAGAGCTGCGGAGTGCAGTGTGATTCAGGCCCCGAGGGAAGAGGCAGATAGACATTAGTCAGAGAATATAAAGTTTCAGTTAGTTAAGGTGAGCATGTTCTGAAGATCTGATGCATTTCCTCTGCAGTTAACAGTATTGTGTTGTAGTTTTGCAACTGGAAGGGAGGGATAAAAGGGGGGAGGGAGGGAGGGAGGGAGGGAGGGAGGGAGGGAGAGAGGGAGGGAGGGAGGGAGAGAAAAGGGGGAGAAAGAACTGGTAATTATGTGTGCTAGCAAATAAATGGTAATAATTAGCTCGACTATGCCTGATTTTATAATACACACATAAAACAGGCTATCAAGTTCTGAGTTGTCAATACAGTTCGCATTTGTCTATTTCGCCTCCATAAAGATGAGGCTGAGTGTCAGGGTAAGAGCCAGCAGCACGTGCCCCTCCTCATGTGCTGGAACTCTTCCTCGGTGTTTCATGTCTCCTCTCTAAAGCCTGCATCACTGAGGAACTGTGAACTAGAAATTCTGCACTCTAGTATCAACTCCCTGGAATTAGGAATCACCTTGTTTTCTTTCCAGCTGTCTGTCGGTTCCCATGCCAGAATGGAGGTGTCTGCCAACGTCCAAATGCTTGCTCCTGCCCGGACGGCTGGATGGGGCGTCTCTGTGAAGAGCGTGAGTCTGTCTCAGAATGTTCCTTTGCACCCCATCCTTTGCCGAGACACTGCTGGCTTATGGGAGGTTCTGGGAATGCCTTCGCTGTCTCACAGAGTTGGTCGCCTCAAATCCTTGCTGCAGACCCGAGTGTGCAGGGCAACTCTCAGGGACCACTAGGCTGCAGAAGATCTAGCTACAGTATCTCTGACTTGGAGTTTGCAGTTGCCTCATCCAAAGCCTCACGTGCCTCCTGGCGCTGGCACCAGTATTGTTAGGGGAGGGGCTTGTGACCACTGCCTCGGCGCTGGCTCTCTTCCCTTACCTCAGTTCAGTGACAACCAACCCAGCCTTTGCTACAGTTGGAAGGATTGCAGCATCACAGAGCAATGTGCCTTCCAGGGGACTCATGAGACCACCGTGGCTCTTGGTTATCAGAGAATCACTCCTAATTAACAAAAATAGGGGAAATTGGAAGTCCTAGTCTATATAATACTTAACAAATTAATAGGATTTTTATTCTTACTTAACCTATGCTTAGTTTATTGAGGGTATAAAAATAACTCCTTTGATTTTTTTAATTTTATTATTTGTGTACATGCATTGCAAAGAGCATATGTGGAGGTCAGAGGTCAACCCTGAGGAGGTGGTTCTCTACTTCCACCAGTGGGCCTGGGGAGGGGGGTCAAAATGAGGTCATCAGGTTTGCCAGACAAGTGCTTTTACCTGCTGGGCCATCTGAGTGGCCCTCAATAAGTTGTTGTTTCAAATGATTTTTAATGTCTAAAGTTTACTCTTTTTACTATGTATTGTTATTATTGGTATTATTATTATTATTGATATTGTTATTATTATTATGGTTTTGGTTTTAGTTTTTCAAGACAGGGTTTCTCCTGTCTATCCTGGAACTAGCTCTTGTAGACCAGGCTGGCCTCGAACTCACAGAGATCCGCCTGCCTCTGCCTCCCGAGAGCTGGGATTAAAGGCGTGCGCCACCACCGCCCGGCTGCAAGTTTGCTCTTTTCTATGTCCTCATGTGTAAGGATAAAACAGCTTTCTGTATGGATAGGCCATGCTGAGTCATTGCTGTGACAGAAGTCAAATTAGACCAGTTGGGGCCTTTGTCCCCCTCCACATAAGGCCAACTCTAAAATTTACTCAGTGTGACTTTTTCAGCTGTTTTTTAAGGAAAATAAATGATGGCTGTTATCAATTAATCAAATCAAGTGTTTTCACAAGGATAAGGAAAAAAATGTCATGGTTTTTTTCCCTTCCGTCTTCATTCCTTTTCATATGGGGCTGGCTCCCAGGCTTCAATGCCATAATACTAAGGGTTCAAAGATACTGGGGTACTCCAGCCATAAGCCAGGATTAGCTAGTCTAGCTGGCTGAGCATATGCCTGCCCTTAGTCATAAGGGGAGGGGGGTATCACAGACTTTAGTTTGCAGAGAAGCCAGATTGCAGAGGCTTTAAGATACAGACTGGTTCGGTTGAGCAGAAATGAGACCCGAGAGTCTGTGCTTCTAACCATCTCCTAGTTCATGCAAGGCAATGATCTCACATACATGAAATGTCCTCTGCCTCTTCTGGAGAGGTGATTGCTATGGAAGGTAATGCCTGGCCCTGTAACCGCCAGGCCTCAGTTCCTAGGAAGTAAAGAGTGAGCTGTCGATTACTGCTGAACTATTACAGACAAGAGACGACGGGACACCCCAGCCTCCTCCCAGTCTCGCGTGTAGTTCAAGAAGAAAGCCTGAGGCAGCCGAATCCTCTCACCGTGCTTTAGACAATTCTCAGAAGAAATCTGAAATGATGATAAATGGGGTTTGTTCTGCTGGTGTTGCAGAGACCGAAAGCAAAGTGCTGAGCAAACAGCCGGGACAGCGCCCTCAAGGAAAGAGTGCTTTTGGCCTCCCTGGTTACACCTGCGTAAGGCTCAGACTTCCTCCCGGCTGTGCTTTCCTGGCAGTGGTCATTAGTAAGCCAAGTGCATACGGAAAGCTCTCAGTGAACCATGAGAAGTTTCTCCTCCAGCAAAACAGATTTTGAACATCTAAGCAGATCTGAACACGGGTGCTGTGATCAAATCCTTTGTCAACGCATTTTTATCTGTTTTGGTTTTTAGCAATATGCATACTTCCCTGTCTGAACGGCGGGCGCTGTGTGGCTCCTTATCAGTGTGACTGCCCGGCAGGCTGGACTGGGTCCCGCTGTCATATAGGTAGGCTTTCTTCCATGGTTTCTTCTCTTAGTGGTTTGGTTTCATGAAACCACAGGAGACACCAATGGACTGAACTCGGACTGAAACAACAGAAGGGTACCAGCAAACATGCAGGCAAACCACCCATATACTTAAAAGGCTTTAGGGTTTTTTAAGAAAATGTGATTTTGGCAGCAGCAAGGAATCAGCTGGGAAGTTATAAGTACACTCCACACAAGAAGTGGCAAACTCTAGAGATGTTAAAATAAAAAGTGGCGGCTGTGTGAGAAGCTGGAAAGGCAGAATCAATGCTACTTGATACTGATGTGGTTGGTGGGGGGGAGGAGGGATGATTCTGCTCTTTCCAGTTCGGCCTCGGGGATTGAAACCAATGCCATTTACTGAGCCCAGGGAAACAGCTTGGTGTCTAGGCAAGGAGTGGAACTAGAGGAGTCTGGGACACACAAGGACAGCGGTCTGAACGGCAGACTCATGATAGTGTGGGTTCCCAGCAGACACATCTAGATTGAAGACAGATTTGTATGTCGTCAATAAAAGGGGGGAAGAAACGGTGCTGTACAGAACACACTGGGTATGGGGGGGGAGGGCGGTGTCCCATGGGCACGAGAAGGAAGGAGGAAGTGGTTCCCGCTAACGATGTCTCCAGATAGGGACTACCAAGCAGCGTGCTCCTGAGAGTCACAGTTTCTCAGCTCAGCAAACAGAAAAGTGCTGGGTCTTGGGCTGAGATGCTCGGGTTTTATTTTTTGCCAGGCTTTGTTCTGTTTAGCTCATCCTTTTTTATCTCCCCTCCTCCTGATTAAATTGCAAGTGAGTGTGCCCTGCTGACCCTCTCTTACTCACACTTAGCAAGAGGATCCTGCAAGGGGAACGCCTCCTGTTTATTTCTCTTCTCCCTTCTCCTCTTCACCCCTGGGACTTGTGCCTGGTACCCACTCGGCAGACAGTTCACTGTATTTTATGAAGGACCAGGTTTTTTTTTAATCTGGCTCACTGTGCGAAAGTAAAACTCAAGTCAGATCTCCACTGGCGGTTCCTGTATGGACTCACCTTCCCTTGTGACAGGTTTACCTGGTAGGCAATGTACTTCTATCAGTGTTTAGACTCCATGGTGTTTTAAGGAGCAGACTTGTGCACATGAGGAGTTTGTGGGCTTGTGGAAAAGACACCCATGAAGTCGATCTTTGGGTGCTCTCTAAGGTCTCATCTGTGACTAATTTTAATTTTAACCCTAATTAAGGTTCTCTAATTCTAATTATGCTGGTTTGTTTGTTGGTTGGTTGGTTGTTTTATTTAAAAGAGCATGAGATGTGTCTCCTGGCCAAGCACAAAGGGCTCTTGGGCACCTGTTTTATGTGTCTGAGTGTTTTGTGTGCACATATGTCTGTGTATCTCTTTCAGGCATACAGATGTAAGGTGTGCGAGGGATAGCCAGGGATAGCTCAGTGGGAAGAAAGGGCAGCTCCTACCCATGAGCCTCTGTGGCATCTTTAGAATGTCTAAGTATTGACTAAGTGAATCCATGCATTTTTTTTTTATCATAGCTACTTGCCAGTCTCCCTGCTTAAATGGCGGAAAATGCGTAAGACCAAACCGGTGCCATTGTCTCTCAGCCTGGACAGGACACGACTGCTCCAGGTAAGACAGCCCAGAGCAAGTGCTGAGCTATAATCCCTGGACTGTATTTCAGGGCCGACCGTAGTTCAAGAGCCAGAAGGTATCTCCAGTTGTAGTGTAGACTTGGTTAATCACGAGATTTCGAGGTATTCTCTCTAAACCGTTACTAAATCCAAAGCGAGAAAAGATTAAGTTGGGATAGATGAAGAAAACGAGATCTCAAAAGTCAGCGGTATTGGGCTCCCTTCAGCGGCACATACACTAAAACTGGAGCCATAGGGAGGCTGATGTGGCCCCTGTGTAAAGGGATGGATTTGGAACTTGGGATCCTCCTGCCTCAACCTCCCAAGGCCTGGGGCAGACTTCCATGATTAAAGAAAACAATTCAGGGCTGGTGAGGTGGCTCAGCAGGTGGAGGTGATTTCAGTGAAGCCTGAAAACCTGAGTTTGATTCCTGTGACCATGCGGTGGGGGAAGAGTATTCGGTTCTCCAGGCATGAGCTGTGACACAGGCACACGCACGCACACACGCGTGCGCACACACACACATATGCACAATCACATACGTATTTAAAAACAGTAAAAATATACACAAATGATAAAAATAATATTCTTAAACGTAAAATGTAGAATAAATAATAAATTTAACATATTTTTATTGGAAATGTCCTAGCAAAGTAGGGTATAATGGTGCACACCTTTAATCCCAGCATTCCAGAGGCAGAGACAGGAGGATCTCTGTGAGTTCCAAGTCAGTCTGGTCTATAAAGCAAGTTCCAGGCCAGCCAGGACTACATAGTGAAACCCTGTCTAAAAAAAAAAAATAATACAAAGAGAGGGATGGGGGGAAGAGAGGGGAGGGAGAAAGAGAGAGAGAGAGAGAGAGAGAGAGAGAGAGAGAGAGAGAGAGAGAGCCCCAGCCGATGTTTGAGCTTTTTGTCTACAATAACACTATTAAAGTTGATAAAAATGTTTCCTAAACTTTAATTTTTCCATGCCCCTTCCTTCTCCCGAGGAATGAACCTCATCCTTCACAAGTATTTTTACAGATATGCCTACTGGGCTAAAGTTTACTGTCCCCTCTCCATGAACATCCAGAATTCCTCCCTACCTCAACTTCATCTCTCCTCTTGAGCCATTGGTTTTGTTGTCTTCTTTCTTCAGGAGAAGGAGAAGTGGGTTTTAACACACGCCGCCCCCACCGCCTCTCCGGAAGCAGGGTCATCTCCTCCTGGTAGCTCCTGGAACCCACAGCAAGGAAGGCCAACACGGTGCTTGGGCTTGTGTGTTTTCCAAGCCTGAGGTGGACTTTTTAATTTTGCCATCTATTCTGTTACTCTTCGTGACGTCCTTTCTTACGTGTCTCCATTGTCCCAATACGCTTGCGTTTTCCATATGGAAGTCACATTAAACAGATGCTGCTCCACCCTCACCAGATGTACATACTCTGCCGCCTGCTGAGAAAGTCCCTGGAACACGTTTTTATTCAACTACTTAAAGATAGACTTTCCATTAAAATATATTTTGCTACTAAATAAGACTTTGCTGGGTAGTAGTGTTTCTCTGAGGTGGCTGGGGAAAAAAAGAGGACTCGTGAACGCCCTTCTAGTCCTCTGGCGTAGCACAAGATCGCAAGAAGTGCGTGCGTTAAACAGTTACTAAAGGAGGCCCCCTCCTTTAGTTCTGTCTTGTTTAAAGGTGTGGCTGCAAAGGTTTCTTTCTTCATTAAGAGGGCAACTGTAGCACCCAGTGCCCTCTGCAAAAGCCTGTCCTGGTGGTGAGGGTGAACCTGGGGGATCCTTTTCCACATTGGGAAGTTGGTTAGACCCCACTTTAGTGGTGAGGGGTGGAATGATTGTGATTTATGAGTGAGTGGACTCTGGAAAAGTTCTCAGGGGTGGCTCCTGAGTCTCCTGGAAAGAAGGGGAGAAAAAGGGAGGGAGGGAGGGAGGGAGGGAGGGAGGGAAGGGAAAAGAATCACCGATGGCTAGGAGACAGTGAAGCTGCCTGCGGTTTCCATGACTTCATCTACTCCCATTATTACACCTATTTCAGACTTCCCAGACCTCAGGAAATGAAGCCAAACCCTAGATCTTGTTTTAATATAGGAAATACATAATCATATTGGCTCCATTATCTGGGAGAACTTCTCCCACAAGGCACGGGGTACGCTGTGGCATGGCAGATGCAGGAAAAGAGACAAGGATCTTGCTGTTCCTAGGGTCTCTTAGCCATTGCCTCATTCTCCTGACATCCGCCCACTTCCCATTCTGGTAGCCTGTGGGCCGCTTGTCATTCAGTTTGTCTACAGTCTGTTGGTTTCCATCCAGTGTTCATCTTTCTCCTTTATAATCATAAAAATACAAAATAAAGTTTAAAATCTATGATTAACAAGAAGAAAAGTGGTACCAGCGAGAAAGCCATTGATAATAATACTTGGTTCTCAAAGTACCTACTGATGAAACGCACAGTGTGGCTTCTGTTACTCTGAATAGATTTAAGAGTTTAGAATTTGAAGCTGGAGAGGTGGCTCAGTGGTTAAGAGCACTGTCTGCTCTTCCAGAGGTCCTGAGTTCAATTCCCAGCAACCACATGACAGCTCACAACCATCTGTAATGAGATCTGGTGCCCTCTTCTGGCCTGCAGGCATACATGGAGGCTGAACAGTTTATGATTAATGACCTCTGTGTGTTTCTTTGGGACTGAATGGCTGTGGGACCAGGTGGGACAGAAACCTCTGTCAAAATTCAGTTGCCTAAAATATGTAAGTACAAAGTACATGGAAATCTGCCAATTTTTGATGATAATTATTATTTTTTCTAAAAAAGGAGACTGGATAATTTTTACATCTTAATTCAATTTTTCCTTTTATGTCTGACTTATTTTCAATGAAGATATGTTACTTTTAGAATCAGATTGTTGAGGAAGGCCTGCAAATCCCAGCACTCAGCAGACTGAGGTGGGAGGATCCCAAGTTTGGGGTCACCCTATGCTAGATATCAAATGCCAAGTCAGCCTGGACTACATAATAAGTCTTATCTCAACATCAAAAACCAAAAGCAATATCACATTTATTTATGTTTTCCTCTTCATCGCAAGTGATGATCTCCAGAAAAACTAATTGAAATAAAATCCCCACATTAATATGTATGTACATAAAACTGGTTCATCACAGTCGTAGGCAGATACCATATCATTGTAAAACCTGCCTCTCTTTGGTTTTGTTTAAACACACCTTCAGAAACCCCTGGAGAAGAATTGCAATCACAATGACTATTGGTTTAATATGATGTGGGAAAGCCTAGCCTGGTGGTGCACAGCTGTGTGCAGAAGAGGAAATGGCCTGATGGTTCAACTACGGTATTTATAAACCAAGCATTAAAACCAACCTGGAGCTGCTATCCTGTGTACTATATATTCTCCAGGTAAAGGGTTCCACAAGAGGTAGATACTTCTGTATTCTCACATTCCCCAGCCATGGCCTACTGTAATTACTTTCTGGGCCTTCCCTAGCAACCAGCATGACAACGGGCCGTGGATGGTGGCTACTACAGTAGTCTCCTCCTGGATGCTTTAAGGCAGTGACAGCAACCTCTTCCTCTTTCCATTAATGTTAGATAAGCCAATTCGAGGAAACCTAGGCCCAGTGCCTGGGTTTGTGCAAAAACCGAATGAGAAGTCAGTCCTGACGAGACCATGAAAAGCAATGACCAACATCTCAAGGGCCACAGGGCTGCGGGGAAGCACAGTTACGTGTTCTCAGCTCCAAAGCCACTTAAAATGCACGCCTTTCAGGGCACGACACTTCTGAATGCTTCAGATTTTTGAAGAGTGAAGCCACAGCAAACAACTACCCCTGAAAAGAAGGCTGCTAGGTGTCTGGCCAGTTAGAACCCGACACTACTGGCCTCCCCTTATGAGGAGCAGTGGATCCTGCCCGCTCCTCGCCGAAACCTTTACCAAGTAAATTTTCTCATAAGCCCTAGGTCATCTAATTACACACCACTCCTTGGTCAGTCATTAAGATTTCTCCTTTGATCGTGTCCACTGGATCTCTGCTCTCCCAGCAGGGCTCAAGGGAGACTAAGGCTTCTTTAAGCTAAAGTACATCCTATCATGGACGGTAAGAGGGAGCCGAGTCAAACTAGAAAAACCTGACCCAGGAGACTGAGGCAAGAACCACAAAAAGGCTACCTGTAAGAACACCACATTCTCCAACTGATTCCTGTGGCTGTACGTCACGGTTAGAGGGGAGATACTCCAGAGTCTTTCCCGGCACACTTTAAAGTTGGAGTTCCGCTTTGTCTTTTAAAAAGCTTTTTTTTTTCCTGCACCATCATCTAAAGCTGCGAGGAGCTGAAGCTCCGTGGATGCCTGTCATCTTATAAGTAACCAAATAAATCTTAGTCTGTTTTCCTTGTTCCTGCCTCCTGCCCAGCCCTCCACGGCCGGTCTCGGCACATCCCAGGGAGCTCCTCTGTTCACTAAGAACTCAGAAGCAATGAGGAATCCTGCCCACATGACCCACACCCAACTCAAGGGCAGGCTCGCCCAGCCCATCCCAGCGCCCTTTCCAGGGACTGAACCTTAGCTTGGCCCTGACCTGGAGGTTTCAGCTTCGTGGAAGGTTTATTAGTATGGTAGTTTGTTATTAAGGCCTATGTGTGTGATGTTTGCAAAAGAAAATGTCCTAATCACAAGGCACCTCTGCTTTAGGAGAGAGTCCCACCAAACACCCGCAGGCTGTGATTAAAAGACAGCCCACGTGTTCCCGAAGTCATGACTGGGAAACAAAGAGGCACTCATGATGAATGGCTTCCGGTCTCTGACCATGATGGCCTCTCATCCGGAGGTATTTCTCTTACTGGTACCACCTCGCTCTACCCCCTGGTCCCACCTAGCTCAACCATCATGTCCCCATCCCTCACAACACCCTCCCTACATATGTTCTAATGTGGGTGTGTGCTTGTGTGTTTATGTACATGTGTATCCATGGACCTGTGAGGGTTAGAGGACAACCTTGGAAGTCACTGTCCTGTTTTTGAGACATGGTCCCTCACTGGCCTGAAACTCACCAAGTAGACTAGGCTGGCCCTTCAACAGGCCACAGGGACCCTCCTGTCTCAATTTTCCCCAGTACTGCGATTACAAGCACTCACAACCACGTCTGGCTTCTTTGGTGTGGGTTCTGAGGCATAAACTCAGATCCTTCAGCTTGCAAGGCTTAACTGGCTGAATTATCTCCCCAAGGACTGTTGACCTTGCTGTGTGTGTGTGTGTGTGTGTGTGTGTGTGTGTGTGTGTGTGTGTGTGATATTGAGATTCAGGAGAACCAATAAGTCTGATATTATCACTCTCACACATACACCACGAATCTATTTATTACTATTCAAACAAGTCCATGACCTTGGTGCTGACTCACTGCCCAGCTTGCTAACCAAACAGCCACCAAAATGTAGACCTAGACCCCAGAAACAGATGCCTATGGTACAGCCGTGATTTACCGCTATCTTACGAGAGTATCCTGCATGCTGGCATGGTTGCTGGGAAAACAGGGGTACGCGGGGACTGATGCCTTGCTCCGCACAGGCTGCCAAGATCGTCGAGCTGAAAAACCATCAGTAAGCAGGGGTGGACACAGGCAGGCACGCCCCGTATCTGAATCTGCCTCTCGTGTGCATCTTAAGAGCGCTATTCTATTTTGCTAACTCTGTAGTTCCACTGAAGGCAAAGCAGATGTTCACACATAGTCGGGCTTCTCCCCATCCAAGCGGCAGGACTGGTCTTCATGGTCTAGTCCCCCGAACTAGACCCCCCCCCCCCCCCAACTGTCTGACCGCAAGAACCTCTTCCAAAACGCAAATGCGCACTGGCTGAGAGGCAAAGCTAACTAGACTACAGGTGCTCCTCCTGCAGGCTGCTTGTTCATAGATTTCCACCATGTTAATACACCTCCTAAGATTTCAGGATCCAGAGCCACAAGTGGGGGTACGAAAGTGTGTGTAGGACACACGAGGGTGGAGGAACAGTTAGCTCTCTCCATTCCTGTCGCAACTCCTCACAGCAAACTCTCGCAGACAATTCTTTCTGGTTTCTCCCCTGGTTTCACAGTTGGATACATTTAAATTCAGCTATTTGACTTGTTTTGTTCCTGCTGCCTTCTCTTACATAGTATCTCCACACCCCTGATTTCCCGCTGACCAGTAAGAGTTGGCCCTCCAGTCGGGTCCAGAGCTGTCACTCACCTGACTCGCTCCCTGGAGAGGATCATTGCACCGTCTTCATTCCTTTATCCTTGGTAACACTCGGTGTCTAATAAACAATAAGCACCGAGGAAGAGAAATAAGACTTAGGGGAGAAATACGTCATACGATTTAGGGAAAAAGGTTCAGAGGAGTTTGTAGGAACATTACATCATAAAAAAAATGGAATAGTCTAGATGTTTTTATGTTTATATACATACAAACACAGCAGATATTTTTTAATGAAAGAAAGTATTACAGTTCCAGAGGGAGACTCCATAATAATGGGGAGAGGCATGGGAGAAGGAAGCCAGAGCAGGAAGCTAAGAAAACGCATCTTCCACTGTAAGGAGGAAGCCTAGAACAAATCGGAAGTAGTTACCCCCGGGAGTTACTTCCCCCAGCAAGGCTGTAGCCCCTCCCCAGAACCTGACTTTTCAATTCTTTTTTTACAACTTGTGTTTCCAGTGTCAAAGACAAAATAAACAGACCTAAAAGCTACAATTGTTGCTAGCTCCCCTACCGTGAAGGCTGGCTAAGTTCATCAGGTGCTAAGAGGAAGTGCGCATGGCCACACATGGAGGCAATACTGAGGCTTTGAAAATGGCTTAATCATGAAAATTGCTTTATCCAAAGAAACCTTCAGAAGCTTCAAGTCACTGTCTTGGGAGGCTTCCAGCGTTAGTGGCCACCTCGCTCTGGGGTTTTGCAGCCCAGCTCCCTCTCCCCACCCCCCAACTCTCACCCTGTCTAGGGTGCTTCTAGTTGGCTGTTTATTGCTGCGCTCAGGGCTTTTAACCTCACACATAAAGTTATGCTGCCTCTGCTGCCCATAAAAGCTCTCTATTCTCTTTTCTCCCCTAACCACCTAATTGTTCAATAGGAAGGTTTTGAATCCATGGATACACAAGCTCTGAAGGTACTTAGCAATAAATGTGTTGTGTCTTGAGACAACAGAGTGGCTGATTCACTCTGAGGCTCGGGTTACTTATTAGCATGCAAGCTCCCTGACCCCAACCATCTCATCCTTTGGACTTCCCGGCACTTCAAACACATCTCCATTAAAGCACAGCTCTCTTTGCAGGCTGGCTACTTTATGTGTCTGGGCATTTTTAATAGCTAGGTTTATTTCTTATTTATGGGTGCCGAGCTCTGGAACTCCACCGCCCACATCAATCCATACCTGGACTTCCCCAGCCCAGTGACTTGGACAAAGGGCTGTTCAAATGCCTCGCTCTCCTGCTGGCGTAATGGAAGCACTGATAGAATTAAGACAAGATACTACATACTACATACTACAGATACTCATTCTAAAGATGCAGATACATACTACAGATACTCACCCAGTCGGCTTCCCTCAATAAGAACCCTGAGGTCCATGGTCGCACTAATGGTTAGTGAGACTAGACTCTAAGCTCTCGTTTCCTAACTCGACACTGGACCCACCCAAGCGGGTTAAACTGAAGGCGCCTACACAGCAACCATCACAATATCTGCAGCTGAGACACACTCCCTTCCAAAGGAAAGCACAGCCACAGCCAGCCTAAGACTCTGGGGCCATGGTATTCCCAAACTTCTTTCAGGAATGAGGAAGGACCGATATTAGGAGGTGTGGCCTCTGTTGGGGTAGGTGTGGTCTTCTTGTTGGAGGAAGTGTGTCACTGTGGAGGTGGGTTCTCAGGTCTCATACATGCTCAAGCCACGCCCAGGGAGACAGACCACTTTCTGTTGCCTGTGAGTCAAGCTGTTGGACTCTCAGCTCCTTCTCCAGCACCATGTCTGCCTGCACGCCACCATGTCACACCACGGTGACAATGGACTAAACCTCTGAACTGTAAGCCACCACAATTACATGTTTTCCTTTATAAGAGTTGCCATGGACAAGGTATCACTTCACAGCAATAGAACACCGTCTAAGACATATGCTCTGAGATCTAGTGGCCAAAATATTTTTTTTCCTAACCTCCCTTCCTGGTTCTTTTGCTCCAATAACAACGATCCTCCTCACTTAGCTTTTCGGGCCTGTCTTCAACATTCAGGCCTAGGTAGTAGAAAATGTTGAGGACTAAGGAAACCTAAGCCAGAAGGACCCCCTCCACACACCCTCAGATTCCCAGATTAAAGTGTCTTGAGTCAACACGAATCTCAATCATACTTTTCAACAGAGTTAAGCCAATGAACGTGCTAAATTCATCCAGAAACTATTCTTCACAGTCAATATCTCTTAAAGGAGAACACGTCTCACAACAGAGAGGCATCGTGTAAGTGTATGACAACGTAATGATGTCATTAAATTATTGTTTACAAACTTAAATTCAGTAAAAACTGATCACATTGAACCTGCAGTGTCCGCCATGGTCTCGCTATGCTATCTGGCGTGTGAAAACTTACAAGCCCAGGTGAATTAATCCCCCCAGACTCCAGGGGTATTTTCTGCATCTAAGAAAGCCTTGGGAGACTTTTGTTTGGGAAGCTTCTTCTTAAACAACTGGACTGGAGAGACAGCTCAGCGGGTAAGAGCATTAGCTGCTCTTCCACAGGACATAGGTTCAATTCCCAGCACCCATGTGACAGCTCCCCACCATCTCTAACTATATTCCCAGGAGATCTGAAGCCCTCTGCTGGCCTCCACAGGCACCAGGCACACACTTGGTGCACAGACGTACATGCAGGCAAAACACTCATACACATAAAGAATAAAATAAATGAATGAATATAACTGCTGTTTCTAAGAAAGAAAAAAATAATAAGAGCAAAGGAAAGCAGTGTCACACGAGAGATCCCTGAATCTCTGAACTCGGAGGCGCCTTCCTACGCATCATTTTTTGTTCTTTTGGTTGGCTGGTTGGTTGGTTGATGTTTTGTATGAATCACTTCACACTGTGCACCGACTCGCTAAAGCCTTCACTGGTTTTCCTGAGAGCTGAGTAGAGAATATGAGAACAAGGTGAGAACAAGGAGCCGATTGAGAGCTGCTCACACACCCAGACTTCTCCACCCAGCACTGGCCTCAGTCACCACTCCAGGGTGAGTCACAGAAACACACAGCAGGCCTGCCTCTTTGGCGGCAACATCTGGACTCCACCCTCCACCGTCTTTGTCCTTCTGTTGCTGATAACATCATCCTTCTGCTTTCTCTCCTTGCTCCTGCTTCCGAGCCTCCGGGAAACGTGTCCTCCCGGCACCAGCTTCTGCAGGAAATCCGGACGCCTCAGACCGCTCCACAGTGCAAGGACCAGAAAGGGGCTTAGCTCAGTGCTGCGCATCTTTAAGGGCCAGGTCCTGTCTTCCGATCTAAGAATAAAGGCTCAGGTTGTGTGAGGGTTACCGGAGTGACAGCATCATTAGTGAGAGAGTGGAGAACTGAACCTCAGCCACTGCCTCGGCCCTTCCTTCCTCCAACTTCACGGCGCCTTCTGCGCCAATGTCCTCCCTCAGGTCAAAAAGTGCAGATAAATTATAACACCAGAAATACATCATCCACGACACAGTGCTGGAGTCTATAAAAGGGTAGGGGAACACACTGCAATTACTCTCAGAACAGTGGCTTTGAAGGTACTACGACGTGGTCAAAATATGCTTGTGTATGTCTGTGAGAGCAAGAAAGGGAGATGAGAAAATGGTTAAGTCAGTAAGTGCTTGCACCATGAAAATACGAGGTTCTGGGTTGGACCCCACAGAACCCATATTAAAAGCAAGGTCCCTCAGCACTGGGTAGGGGGCCAGAATTAGGAGGGTCCCTGGAGATCAATGGCGGGGCAGCCTGCTGAAGCAGGGAAAATAAATTGAATGATTGAGGAAAATACGAAATAACAAGCTTTGAGCTCCACACATGTGTGCACACTAAAGTGCACATACACATATATATGCGTGCGTGTGTATATATATATGTATATATATACACGCATGCATAAATATGCCACATGTGGTTACACATACACACACATACAACAAGAAAAGAAGATTAATAAGGAGAACATGATATGAATACCCCACAATGGGCATGGACCAAGCTTGCCTTTGGCATTCTCTCTCAGTCAGACAATAAGTTCCCACTCTCTGACAATATCTCCTCCAAGTTCCTTTCCTGACTAGATTTCTTTATTGTCTATTTTTTACATCAAAATTATACAGTATTGACTGGGGAATACTATGCATTTGCCATAGGGAGTGACTGGCTTCTCTCTTGGTCAAAAACATTTGGGAACACATGCACAGATACACACATGTACAGGAACAGACACACAATCCTATCAAGACTCAATAATTCTGTAAAGACATAAAATCGAAATTCAACAGACTTAAGTAATAGGGTGCAAAGGCCAAGCGCCTTCTGGTCAGCCACTGGACCCCTTGCTTTCTAAGCAATGTGGTCCTCCCTTCCCAGACTTCAGAGGGGATGCCCAGCATTACAGAGAAGCCAAGCCAGAACACTCCCTTCTCTCTGTTGACTGAGTTTTCTGTCCTACCAAGTCCCACAGCAGTTTAGCCCCAACAAAATCACACAGAGATCTACATTAACTATAAACTGATTGGCCTATTAGCTCAGGCTTCTTATTAACTCTTATAACTTATATTAGCCCATTATTCTTGTCTATGTTAACCACGTGGCTTGGTACCTTTTTTGGCGAGGCAGTCACATCTTGTTTGCTCTGTGGCTGGATTAGGACTTCAGACTAGGACTTCCTTCTTTCCAGAATTCTCTTATTCTCATTGACCGGCCTCTTCTTCCCGTCTGGTTGTCCCACCTATACTTCCTGCCTGGCTACTGGCCAATCGGCATTTATTTAAAATATAATTGACAGGGTCAGACCATTGTCCCACAGCATCTCTTCTATATTCCTTTAACATTGCTTTCTTTTTTTTTTTTTCTTTCTTTCTTTCTTTCTTTTTCAAAAGTTCTACCTCTCTCTGGCAATGAGCCCTAAGTATACAACATCTCTGGAATTCATGTTGAGGAATTATTTTCAGAACTTGTCTCCGCCTTTTTCTGTGAGATGCCCACGCCACTGTAGATACCTTGCACCAGTCAGACATGCTTAGGACATGCCTATCACTCCATAGTCTAGCATGATGGACATCAGCAAGAGCTCCTAGCAGCAGCACCCCTTCTCCTCCAAAGAAGACAAAAGACAGGTGGGCACAGACCAACATCCATCAGTAATTCGCTCGACCACGTGAAAGTGCTAACTATTATATGAAACTGCCTTTCATCTAAACCCCTGAAGATATCCAGACAGTGGACAGCATCACTGGAATCTACAGCCTAGCTGCTCAGGTCAAGTTAGGCTCGTCTTCCTACAGATTTCCTAACCCCCAGGATCTTTTGAAGCCTGGCAGGCCCTGAGCTAAACAACAGAAGACAAACAGTCCTGATGCCCTTGCCCTCGACGACCATAGAGGACTCTGAGGAGTGGCTCTAGGTAGCCAATCGAGTAAGTTCTCTGTAATTTTTTTAATCAATAACTCAAGTAAAAGTTTATCCTTCTCAAAGATCTCTGATGCAGTTTGACAACTGGTAGGTTTGGCCAGTTTAAAAGGACAACCTCGTCAAACAAATTTCAGCACAATTTCTTACCATGTTCTACATAAAGGGTGTTTTAAGACGTACAAACGCAAGTTACTAAGGTGTGGACCTGCAAGTTATAAAGGTCTGAGGGCAAACGCAAGTCATCAGATTTCTCTCTCACACTGCCGTTCATAGTCTTAACATTATCAATACCATGCTGATAAGCTATTGATCCCACTCTGGCACTACTCTACTGCAAGGTCAGGATTTCAAATTCTCTTCGGTCATTCTCTAGAGATCCTTTACATTGCATAAAACATCTGTCACAGTCATCCTGGTACAAATAGGCTGCTGTTTATAGAACGTATGTGTCTAAAACTTAGGTTTTTACAAACTCAAAAAATTCTTGTAAGTTCCAGGGAGCCGAATTGAAGGATTCATCTTAAACAGGTCAGACACACCCCTGTCAATTCCCTGGTCCTGAAAAAAAATTATTTTCTTCCTAAACTTAACTTTGTCCTCTGCTCTGCCAACACCCTGCCAGGTCCAAGGGATATCAGACAGTTCCACACCATAAATCCTGGACAGGAGTGAAGCAATCAGCTACCCCACGATGTGACCAGCACCCGGCGTGCGGTCTCAGGATGCAGGCTCTTTCTTGCTGTTCGTTACATTCATTATCAATATCACAAGAAAGATTTTGACACCCACATATAAGCAGGAAGCAGTCTTGAGAACCCACCAACCCAATCCCCTCAACCTGCCAAGCCTAACTCCCCACCTTTTTATTATAAGGAAAAGTCGGGAATGTTGCAATCTGCTGGCGAAGCCTGTCACCTGGGAGCCATGTCCCTTTGAGAGACAAGCCCCACCACACTTGATGTCTGCTTTTCTTTTTTTTTTTTTTTTTTCACACACTACACAAAAGGTGTAACTGACCAACAACCCACCATCTTGGCTCCTTGAGCCTGTGCCTGCAAATACAGCTCCTTCCTGCCCTGGCCTTGGGTCAGAGGACGCGATAGAGTTTTCTTTCCTGGGAGTAAAGGGATCACTGACAGTAACAAATTCCACAAAGAAGCCCATTTGAACCCTAAATTTCCTAAATTTTAAATCAACATTTCTTCTTTTAAAAGATTTTTAGATTATTTATAAAGCAATAAAAAAATAAATAAATAAAATTAATTAAATTAAAAGTTTCTAGCTTAAAAAAAAGATTTTTAGATTTATTCTTTGTATATGAGTTTTTTGCCCACATACCGAGGGTTAACAGCCAGAGGAACCTGGCTCCGCCCCCTGAGGATCTGACAGTGCTCTGCCTCCTGACTGCTTTGCCTGTCTCTTTAAAAAAATGAAACTCCACCTACTTCTCTCTCTTCTTCCTCTTCTCCCCCTCTCTGCATCTCTCTCAGTCTCTCCCTCTCCATTTCCTTTATCTCAATGAAACTCCTCACTCAAGCTTTGCCTGCATGATGTATTTGTCTCTGCCACGCTACTGCCATCCCCTAATTCCCCCCCCCCCCCCCCCCCCCCCCCCCCCCCCCCCCCC
>NW_026067897.1:14559146-14592383 GCF_014885135.2 Alexandromys fortis
TGGCCTCTGGAGGAGTGGGAACTGAACCAGGGACCCTTGCAAGAGTGCTCTTGACTCCTGAACCAACCCTTACAAGAGCAACGAGTGCTCTTAACTCCTGAACCATCTCTCCAGCCCCACAAACACATTGATTGTTTTATGACAAACCACTTGCCTTTGGGGTATTGATGTTGAAAACTTGGTGTGTAGGGAGGGCAGCTGTTCGTTACATTCATTATCAATATCACAAGTCACTGTTCAGATGATACGCACAGAGAGAGCCACATTAGGTGATAAATTATTATAAAATACTTGGTGGAAAACTGAGGGGGGGGTAATAGCTCAGTGCTAACACACTTGTCTAGCATGGTCAAGGTCCTGGCTTTGATACACACACATGCACACACACACACACACACACACACTCATGCATGATGGTCAATAGCCTCGGGTCTCACCTCTCTTTCCCTTTTTCCCACCTCACTGAGGTTGGACAAGTCCCTCCTTGAAAATATCCTGGTTCTCCCCCAAATCCAGCATCAAAAGGGTTACTGCCCAGCAAGAACTGAGCAGCTGTGCTGCAGGCCCTTTCCATCCTGGTTGATTAGCACCAAGCCGCGAAGGGGTTAAGTATATTGAACGTTGCCCCACCGCTTTGGGGTGCTGAAGCTGCCGTGCCCCTTACTGGCATAAATCAATCCAGCTGCGTTTTGTTTTGCTTCCATCTACACCAATACTGCTCAAACTTGAACCTGCAAGAGAACCCCTGGAGGACGTGTTAAAGCCTGCGCTGCTGGGCCTCACCCTAAGAGCTTCTGAGTCAGTAAGCCCAGGGTGGGGTCTGGGAATGAGCTCAGTTCCCAGGCCACGTGGATGGAGTTCCTTCACTGGTCTACAGAGCCTCAGTTAGAAACAGAGCTTTAGAATCAGACTTTTAAGATAGTAGCATGCGCACGAGTAACATGCGGTCTCAGGATGCAGGCTCTTTCTTGCTCCGTGGATCTGATGGAGAGTTTGGAGCCCTACAGGTCTACCAGGCTCCCAGGTGATGTCAATGAGGCCTTCACCTTGAATCAAGGTCTATGTGGGACTTGAATAGCGAGGGCTGGGACACCAAAGAGAATTCACTGTTCATCTGCACACAGTGAAAGTCCCACTTTAAGTCTTTGTTTCTGTCTACAATCCCCTCCTGACCCTCTTTCTTTCATTGACTATATTCTAACTCTGTCTTCTTCTGTTCTTCTTCTTCTCCCCTGCTTCCTTTTCCCCTTCATCTCTCTACTTATTTCCTATCCACTCTTGCTCTCTGGTTTTCCTGCCATCTTAGGAAGTTTTTAAACCCTCTCTCAGGACTGTGTTTCTGTTTAAATTTTTTATATAGCAAACAAAACAAAGGAGAACAAAAAATACAGCTCTAGTTGTTCCTAAGGAAACTCTCCCAGACTGCCGCTGACTTTGACATTTCCAATGACGATATCAGGAACAAGTCTAGGTCTAGGAAAATGCGCGTGAGGACACGTTGCAGGAGCAATGCAGCTAGCCAGGGCCAAAGGGAATGGCCAGACTTCTCTAGTTCAAGAAAGTCATTCGCTGGAACCACTTTTTCTGGGGCTAGAAATTTTCCCTGTTTATGAACCAATGTAGCGAACATATTTTTAAGATATGAGTATTGTAAACCTGACTCTTTGCTGGTTTTTAATGCCTGCTTAAATCCTGGTTAAGAACAAAAAAAAAAGGCTGTCGTACGCCTTCATCTGTACTCCCTTGCCCTAGGGCTGGGCAAGCTGCTTGACAGCAAATTCCGTGGAAGTCTACAAGTCTTAGCACTGGAGGACAGAAGTACAGCCCAGCCTCACGGCACTCCAGAAACCAAAGGATGAGGCAGACACTTGTCATTAATTGTCTGAAAGTTACCTCTGAACTATCCCCTTTAGCCTTGTCTCTCTGTGTGCCATGATTCTAAATCAATTCTCGCAACATAAAGCTTCAAACCCCGCTGCGCTTCTCCTAACAGAGAGTAGGCGAAATTATCCAGGAACTTGCGAGGTAAACCCTTGTCTAGAAGTCAGCCCTCCATGGCAAAGCAGTTGTTGCTGAATGCAGGCACAAGTTTGCACCCCCAGAAGGCGTTTATGGCTATGACCGCTAGGGGATGCTAACGACACCAGTAGGTAGAGTCCAGCATCCCCGTGCTATTGAATATCCTACTATGCAGACAAGGTCCCCCACCCTCTATGATAGCGAAAACTATGGTCCAACGCTTCGGTAGGGCTTCAGCTGGAAGGCCTTGTTCAGAGAGAGGATGCTTTATCTGCGTCACACCCGTCTTCCCTTCTTGAATGAAAACTGAAAGAAGGAAAGGAGAATTCATGAAGATAAGACCTTCGATCTTTAATCATGAAGTTTGTATTTTGGGGTTTTTGTTTATGTTTGTTTTGTTTCGTGCTGCAATTTGCCAGACCCTGGCTGGGCTGACAGAAGGGTCAAAAGTGGAAAGCTACCATGTTCTAATGCCAACAGGGTCTAGATGAGCAAAAGAAGCAAACACTTCCGGGGGCAGAAAGTGGCAGACATCAGAGATAATCTCTCTTGTTTGTTGAAGAAGAAGCTAGCAGCACACCCACTGCCAAAAACAACACCTTGCTGTTGACCACTCCTGATTCAGCTTTCCCAGGCAAGGAAGACCAAGGTCAAATTAGAGCAGGAGCAGGAACGTTGTTCCCCTGCAGGTGGAGCCGCTTGTCTCTCAGCCACCAACACAGGCCTGGGGCGTGAAAAACCCAGACAAAGATATTCCTCACTTTTATTGTAGAAATAGCTATTTCTCATATTTTCTGGTGACCTTGTTGCTGAGAAATTGAGAAACAGAAGCCACGGCCAGATTTGTTTGTTTTGTTTCAATTCTGAAAAATCTTAACTTGATTGCTTTTTTGTGTACAGTTTGCAAGCAAAGAATTTTAAGTTTCTTTTACAGTTTTTAAAAGTTGTAAACACAAAGATAGATGGTGCCACACCACACAATGGTCTGTGGTCTGATAAGCCTAAAATATTATCTGCCCATTACTAAAAAGTTTGCCAATCTCTGACTGTGTGAAAGTGAAGTCTTTTTTTTTTTTTTTTTTTTTTTTTTTTTTTTTACATAGCTTAGAACAAAACAGACACATTCTGGAATCTGTGAGTCATAAAATGAATCTACAGGAAGCTCACTATAGGATTAAGGTGTTAGTACTTTTCTAAACAGCACAGGGTTTGTTTTGGGGTTTAACATTATGTACCTCAATCCCACTTGTTTCCCGTCACTTTGTGTCTACCCTCTGCCCTTGCAGCCTCCCTCTACAAAGAGAAAAAAAATAGAAAAAAAAAAAGATAAAAGTGAACAAACAAAAGTCTCAGCGTGGAAGCTGAAGTGTGTCACAGTGAGTCACCTTTAGTTCATATGTCTGCACTGGCAAATGTTCATTACAGTGAGTCATGGGTCTGTTTCGAGGCCTCTGGCTTCTGCGACACTGTCAGTACTGGATCCTCACTGAACCTCCTCTTGGGAATCCTGCTGTTGTCCTGTGTGGTTGGACCTGCAGGACGGGAGCTCCAGCAGCTCGTGGATGGGGTGGATGTTGAGGCGAACCAACTCATAATTCTGAATCTGGACCTGAGTGGTAGCTGAACTGGTCAGCCTGCCGGCTCTCCTGCATCCTCGCCGCCAAGGCAAGCTCTCCAGCACTGCTCTGGCCACCACGNGGGGGGGGGGGGGGGGGGGCAGCTCTACTATGCCGCTCAGTTGAGCTGCAGAGTCCGCTCTCCCAAACGCTGCAGCTGGTGAAGGGCAGGGCCAGCTCTCCTGCTCTCGTGCCCCTAGGTCAACTCTCCTGCCTGCTGCAGGTGGCGAAGGTGAAGGGGGAGAGGGCATCTATCCCTCAACAATGCCACCCACTGAATGGCAGCCAAGGGACAGCACAGTTTCTTTCAAATCCTAAATGAAATCAGCTATGAGTTTCTGGTGTTTTCTACTTAGGTAGACGTTGTCTGAGGCATGCTTGTTTGTTCCCGGACACTCAGACCAAAAAAAAACAAAAAACAAAAAACACGCAGAAACTGTATTAATTAAATCACTGCTTGGTCTATTAGCTCTAGCTTCTTATTGGCTACATTCTAAACTAACCCATCTCCATTAATCTGTGCATCACCAAGAGGTCGTGGCCGGGCTCCAGCAGAGGCTACAAGGCTTCTCACTCACTCTGCCTACGCTCTCCTCCTCCTCTGTCTGCTTGGAACTCCCACCTTGGCCTATTCTGCTAAGCCACTGGCTGAAACAGTTTTATTCATTAACCAATTAAAAGCAAACCATAGACAGAAGGACCTCCCCCACCAGGTAGTGATCCGAGAAGAAAGAAATGTAAAGAAATCAATGACAAAAGGGGAAAGATCAAGATGAGGGAACCAGATGGCTTCTGCATCCAAGGTCCTTGGTTTTCCAATTCTTGACTGGCCAGCTAGTTGCCTAGCCACAGCTTAAAGGTGAAACTAGGTTCAAAGTCTGCCGAAGTTCCAGGTTCTGAGATGACCTATTCAATGATGTCATAGAAAAGCTACCTTTATATTCCATCCAGAATGCCGTAATTAATGGGAGAGATACAGTGATCCACCTGAGCCAACAGGAGAGGGTCAGCAGTGAATCCCAGATGTTAATCATGGTGCAGGTGATTAACAACATGGCAAGTATTGGTTGGCTTCATGAAATCTTTCAAAAGATGATTCCAAAGCAATGTTCAGTGAGACTTGGGAAACACTCTACCCAGTCTCCCTCCCTTGCTCTATGTCCAGGGAGATCTTTTCACTCTTTTGTTTGTTTCATGTCTTTTGTCTTGGAGTCTCACTCAAAGAAGAGCCCATGTGACTCTGGTTGACGTGGAGCTCGCTAGGTAATGTCAAAAGCGCGTGAGAAGCCACGGTGGTGGTGCAGGCTGGTCCTTCGGCTTACTCAGGAGACAATGGCAGGAGATTTCAAGTTAGAGGCTAGCCTAGGCTATATAATGAATGTAAAGTCCAGCCTAGGCAAGATAGTGAAATTCTGTCTCAAAATAGAAAGTAATAAGAGGGCTAAAGACAGATCTCACCTAGCTTGTGCTATGCCCTGGATTTAATCTCTAAGACCTCAGGAAATAGAAATGTAACTGAAAAACAGAGGCCTGTCTTGGCTGCGAGAGACTCAGCCGCCCATCCTGCAGAAATACAGGTCTGGGAAGTGGGAGCCTCTTCTTTGAATCATCAGCCTCATCTGCCTGAAACTAAACCAAATGGGACTTAATTATCAAGTTCCCTTGCTGAAGGGCAAGCATGCCATCGCTGTGGAATTAAGTCCACTCCTAAGACGGCTAGCCCTGCTCGTCTTAATCCAGTTGTGAACTAGCCTGATTAACAGCTAGTCCAGGGAGCTTAAGGTGATGCCATTAACCACAGTGAACGGAGTTCGGTTTATCACTGGGAGACATCAGTAATGGTTGAAGGACAGACTGCCTCAATGAACAATCCCAGCCACAGCACCACCCACGGGCTGGCCGTGAGAAGCTGGCGGATATCTGTGCCTTTGGCCGTGAAATCGATAGAATGAGGATATGTACTGAATACAGCGGGGTGGATGCGCTAACCTCAATTCCAGTGGCTAGTGAGAAAAGAGACAGGAAGAGCACTCCCTGCAGCTGGCACTCTCTCACCCGGCGGGCATCCCATAAGGGCTCACCATCTGCAAGCGAGGGGCTGGGAAGGACAAGGTTAAACTAGAAGTGACTTCAGTAGGGAAAAGCAGGCCCCAAACAACCAGTTTAGGGCAGTCAACAAGCAAATATAAACACAGTGATCCGAGGTCCCAGGATGGAAGACTTTAACCTAGGGGATAGCAAGAAGTTTTGGAAATTTTACTTAGGAAGTTTAGAGAGGAAAAAAAAAAGTCAAATCATGAAATGAGTGGTGTTTATCGATACGTTAAGAGCAATCACTCCATAAAGCAAAAGATTTCGCCATTGATGCGTTTCACCTGCGCTGAGAATTTCTGAATACAGAAATCCCGCTCACACAGTTCTGCTTTCACGCTAAGACTTTCATTCCTCCCTGGCTGGCCGGCCTCTACCCAAAGGCAGCCGCCACTACTGTGCCATTTGTAAGCAGACTTCTAATGTATTTACAAATGTATCGCCACTGTGGGCACTCACAAAGAAAGCTATGTCCTGCCTCAGACTCACTAAGCAAAGGTTGGACCAGGCTGAGGACGAACAGGTAGGGCACCTGGTAGCCTTCCCCTGTTCTGGTACCCTTGGCAAGCCGTTCATTGTCTTTCCCGTAAGGACTTTGGGATAGTCTGTGACCATGCGCACTTCCCCCTGTGTTCTGGTTTTAGGATGAATTTAAAGAGTTGTTGCGGGCTGCTGGGAGCAGGCTTGTGGTGGTGGAGTTCTCAGCAAGGTGGTGTGGCCCCTGCAAAAGGGTTGGTCCCATTTTCCAGGTAAGGATTTCCAGCACCTGTCTCAGGGATGCCAATGGAATCTAGGCCCGCAAAAGTTTTCCCAGCCACTCTGAAGTTTTTCTGTTTCTGAACTATCCATAGGTTGTAGCTCTGTTGCTGTTTTGTGGTTTGTTTGTCTGTTTTTAAGCATCCCAGTGAACCTGAAGCTAATATCCTGGAATCTCACTAGGCAATACCCAAAGACTGGGATTATTTGTCTGTGGGCAATTCCACAAGGAACACCGAGATGCGCTGAAGAATTAACAGTGTACAAATGAACAGGAATTCATGTCATTACATCTTAAATCGGGACTCAGAACTTACAAATACTGAAAGAGACCGCAGAGAGACACAATGTTTGTGTTTAGCTGTAGTGTATGTCTGTGCACCCCTTGTGTACCTGGTGTCTGTGAAGGCCACGAGAGGGCGTCAGATCCCCTGGAACTAGAGTCACAGACAGTTGTGAGTTGCCACGTGTGTGCCAAGAACTGAACCCGGGGCCTCTGGAAGAGCAGCAGTGCTCTTAGCCACTGAGAAGTCTCTCCAGCCCCCATATTAGGGAATTTTAGTCTTCTTTCTCCTGGTTGTTTGTGGTCACCTTTGTGACCTGTATTCCTTCCTCCAAATATAAAGAAGTTTTAATCCCATGAAGACTGTCTCAGGTAGGGTTTCCATTGCTATGAAGAGACACCGTGATCATGGTCACTCTTATAAAGAAAACATTTACCTGGGGTGGCTCACTTACAGTTCCAGGGCTTCGGTCCATTATATCATGACAGGAAGCATGGCGGCATGCAGGCAGACATGGTGATGGTTACATCTTGACCAGAAGACAGCAGGAAGTGGACTGAAACACTCAGGGGTATTCTGAGCATAGGAACTCTCAAAACCCAGCCCTATGGTGACACACTTCCTCCAACAAGGCCATATCTCCTCCCAGAAAGCTACACCTCCTAATAGTGCCACTCCCTATGAGATTATGGGGGCCAATTGCACGATGATACAACTAAAAACCTTCTAGTCTGTGTTCAGTGTGGTTTTTAAACATCTTGGATTTTCTCACTTGGCCTCTTAAATCTGGCAAAACTAATTCTAGCAATAGTCACAACCAACAATATTTCATTGTAAATGCACTTGTAGCAGATAAAGAAATGGGCTACATGACATTTCTTTTTTGGCATTTGCATATATGCATAGTGTACATGCATGTATGCGTGTTCACATGTGCAGGTCCAAGGCTGATATGTTTTCCTCAGTTGCTCTCTGGCTCACATATCGAAGCAAAGTCTCTTGCAGAGCTCAAAGCTCATTGTTCAAGCTAATCTGGCTAGCCAGGTTGCTCTAGGGACCCACTGTCTCTGCCTCCTGCGTGCTGATGTTATATAGGTAGGTCACCATACCAAAAGGCTTTTACATGGGTTCTAGGTATCTCACAGCCTTTACACTTTCATGCCAAGGGCTTTACCCACTGGGCCACCCCCCCCCATCTTCTACATGACTCTTCGCATCCCTATTATGCCTAAAATTCTTGGACTATCCGGAAGGAACATTTTAGTGTTTGACAGACCACTCTGTCACTCAAAACTAAGAAAGAAGGCTCCTTAACTATGCCACAGAAATAGTCAGGGCTTGGGTACAAAAGTGTGAATCCACTCAAAAGGCACAGTTTAAAGCTGATGCCAGTAGCCAGTCAAGGGCACAGAACATGCCGAGAGAGAGAGACAGAGACAGAGACAGAGACAGAGACAGAGACAGAGACAGAGAGAGAGAGAGAGAGAGAGAGAGAGACTCAAACACCATCTACCCTCTTGTTTGCTGTTGCTGATTTGGTTTGGTTTGTTTTTTTGAGGCAACGTCTCTAACCGAGCTGGAACCCACTAAAAGGCTAACCTGGCTTATGGTTAATGAGACCCAGAGATCCATCTGTTTCTGCCTCCCCAGAGATGGGATCACAAGTGCATGCCACCACACCTAAATATTTGTCATGTGGGCTCTGTGGCTCAGGCTCCGGTCTTCAGGACTGAACATCAAACACTTTACTCACAGATATCTCTAGCCCTAAAACCCTGGTCTTTTTTTTTAACTGGAGAAGCTGTACTGTTATATTTTTGTTGGTATAAAGGTAAAACTATATAGTCACTCTGAAAATAATGTAATAATTACTTATAAAGCATATAAACTATATATATTAGAATGTTAGAAGAAAAATAAAGGTCCCTAAATAACTTAGTATAGCATGTTAAGTCATTAAACAACCCATGACCTAACAATTAACATTGAATTAATCTATGTCCCAACAGTTGCATTCTTGATCAAATAAAATGAACCTACTCATAAAAATTCATAGTACATACTATACTATGTACATAGTACATAGTTAAAAGCTAAAAGAAAAGCATATCTTTTGATAGACAGCAATTATACAAGAGTTGAAAGGAATTATGCAAACTTCATTCACTATATATGCATATAAAACAGAGCAGAAGGATGCCTATCAAAAAGGGGGATTTTTTTTGTGTGTGAATAAGTGACGGCTGTAGGGAAACGGGAATGGAAGAACTTTGTGTTTGCTGTACCGGAACTCTCAGGCTATCATAAGGGAGCATAGTCGTGTACTTTGTGTGGTTTTGTTAAACTTCTTGTCCATGAGGGATTGGGAGGAAGGCGCTATAGTCAACGGTATCTGTCAGAGATCAAATCAGGAAACAGAAATAAAGTTAAACAAGGACTTTAATACCAGGAAGTAAATGTTTTTAAGCCACTGGACAGCAGGTGAGAAGGCCGGAGACGGGACCAGATTCTGGCACAGGCTGATCTGGCCTAGAATTCCCTCTATTCCCTGCTGGCCTCAGGCTTCTGATTCTCCTGCTGAGATCAGAGCTGTGCCGCCACACCCAGTCCAGAACCATCATTTTAGTCTGAAAAATATTCTCAAACCCCACAGGTGTTTGTGTTCACTATACAAGAATTGTCTCCCATATCACTATTTCAAGGGACCACAGGAGACAGGACCCCCACATAAATCACAACCCACACACAGAATCAGAGGGCAGGCTGCCGGCAGCAGGCTTCTCACAAGTCCACCTAAGCCCTCCAACGCCTTGCAGCTTCCGGCTTCTCCCTCCCGCGGATGGCTCCATCTAGTATTGACTCTGCCTGGCCAAGCTTTGAACCCCTTGTGTGCCACCTTCCAGGAGTAGTCTCATTTGACAGAGGTGACCAGAACTGCTGTGACATGACTTTTAAACAAACCAGGACATGATCAGGTGCCCACAAAGTGTGCACACAGCTGTCTGAACACAAATCTGTGCTGACGTAAGTCACAAACATCCTTCATCTGCACCCCCTGAGTCAAGACCTTGCTATCACCACTTCTGTTAAAGACATTTCCAGAACAAAATAGAAGCAGGAGATAGCCCCTTCCTCCTACCACCTTTCATGGCTTCCCATTGGCTAGCTAGAAATCAGCCGGCAAGGGAGTCTGGAAAATCTCGTTTCCATATATGATAGATTGCGAAGAGTTTGAGTGGGTGGGAGAAAACCAGGCTGATGATGATCATCAGGGAAACCTTCTAGGCCACCAGCATCACACCTCCCAAGCCATGTCAAGACAAGAAGGTCAAAGCACCAAGCACATGTCTGGGTCAGAGAACTGCATCCTTTGTTGGGATGCTAGAACCATGGCAGGACTTCTAAAACTGCTCTAAGCCCACCCCCAACACCCCAGACAAAATTTGAAAGCCATTACAGGTAATCTCAACACCTTCAGGGAAACACTGTCTGGCCTCCCCACCCCCGACAGAGTTGGCCTGGCCCCACTGGTCCTCCCCCCCCAACCCCCCCAGCAGGGTTGGCCTGGCCCCCTGCACTCCACTCAGTTGCTCTGGGTTTGGTCCTCAAACCTTGAACCGCCAATCTTCAGTTTTGTTCATAGACTCTGCAATGCGTCCTTGATTGACCTTGAGGAGTTTCAGGGCCTGGACTGTAAGGACCTTTCAGAATAATGCCTGGGTCTCTTTAACAACCCAGTCACACGTGTCTTCTTTTCAAAAATGACATTTTGAGTACAAATGTTGATATTCACATTATTGTATTCTTTTGTCTTGAAGGCAATGTCTTTAAAATACCAAAACGTCACGTTTGCTAATGTGGATGTGGACTCATCGAAGGTAAGCCTCTTAAACCCTGTGTGCAGAGCGTCAAAACCCGAATGCAATATCACTACACTGAGTCACTCTATGAAAGCCATGACACCACCTGGCTAACTAAACACAAGTGGAATTCCACATCTTTGCTTTTGTGGTAAATGTAGCAAACTGTTTTACACAATCTTCTTTAAATGTTAGCAAATCTATGATGCTCCCTGCTGCTGTGGCAGACAGCACGAGTCACTCCCAAGAGTCTTCACCACTCGCTCCTCAGCCTGATGCTCGAGGCCTGTGTTCTCAACCTGTGGATCACGCCCCCTTTGGGGTTACGTGCCAGTTATTTACATTATGATCATAACAATTGCAAAATTATACTTATGAAGTAGCAACTAAATAATTTTATGGATGGGGTCACCACTACATGAGGAACTGTATTAAAGGGTCGCAGCATTAAGAAGCCTGAGACATTACAATGAATCTAGGCAGATATTACAATGAAGCCATGGTAAAAAAAATATTTTCAGGTTGTGGTAAATTATTAATAATTTTTAAAAACTTAGCTCAATAACGATAGACATTTTGACATATCTCATTTTTGTATCCTGTATTTGTTTCTTTGAGGGGGAGGTTGCTTATATAGCATAAAAATTCCATGAAATCCTTCCCTCTTGTCCCTAGATACAGCCTCCCTCTTCTCCTATGCCTCCCCACAAAATAATCAGCCTCCTAGTTTTAAGCCAAATACGTCTTATTACAATATAAAATCTTCTGGGACTTATTCTTCCTAGGAGTTGTTAATTTACAATAAGGAAATGTAACTATATTAATTAGCTTTCTGTCACTATAGAAAAGTGCCTAAGAGAAAGGTTCATTTTGTCTCACCATCTTGGAAATTCGAGTCCCTGATCAAAGCCTAGTTGCTTTTGGACCTGTAGAAGGCAGCACATTTGAACAAGAGTGCATGGCAGGGCAAAGTGATCCCTTCAGCAGCAGGAAGAAAAAGAGAAGGGGTCAGCAACCCACAGTCCCCTTTAGGCACAGCCTGAAAGGACTGAAGGCCTCTGGGTAAGGCCCCACCTCTTAAAGGTTCCACCACCTCCAATAGCTCCATGCTGGAGACCAGGCTGCTGATACAGGAGAGCCACTCAGCATTCACACTATAGCAGAAAAGGTAACAAGCGACCTACCCAAGCATTGGATGGAAGCTGAGCTTTAAAATGATCAGAAAACCAAACACTAGTTACCTTCTGTGCCATAGTCTGTCATAATGTGTCAGCCTGACACTAACTTGGCACCCTGAGAAGATTTGGGCAATTGTGATAATTTTTGTATAAATTTTACTGCATAAATTTCTGTGTGAGTACAAATTTTGATTTCTTTTTGAAGCTGTATCTACATGCGTAGTTCTTGCCACGACACTCTGGTGGTATATGGAGGCACTGGAAAACCATCTTGTAAAGAAACTACATCATTTTCCATTCTCTCTGCTCCAGTAGACAGTCCTGATTTCCCAAAATCTTGCCAAAAGCTGAGTTGCTCTCAGCTTTTCAATTATAGTTTTTTGTCTTCTTTTTTGGTTTATTTTGTTATGTTTTTCGAGACAGGGTTTCTCTGCAACAGCACTGGCTGTCCTGGAACTAGCTCTTGTAGACCAGGCTGGCCTTGAACTCACAGAGATCCGCTTGCCTCTGCCTCCCAAGTGCTGGAATTAAAGGTGTGTGCCACCACTGCCCAGCTAGCTTTTTGCCTTTTAAGGTGAAGCAAAAGACACACTTTTCTATTAATAACATAGATTAACAGTTGTCATGGCAATTATAACTAAACATACAACTTAGTGTGTGTACAATGCTTCTTTGTGTGTATTGTGGGTGGAAGAATTAAAGTCGACCAAATAGCATATCAGCGAGAGAGTTCAATTCTTTTTTGTTCATGGACAGCTAATTTTAGTCAACTTCTAAATAAGGGAAACAAACAAACAAACAAACAAGAAATACCACTTGGATGCAGTTTGCTTTGGTCTGAAATCAAACCATTTCTCTTATCCTTGGGCTCCAAAAGTTTCAGAAGTAAAGATAAGTAGTGAGGGAGAAAGGAAAACAAGACGTAAAGAAAAGGCTGCGCTAACCTTGAGTGTGTCATGCCTGTCTCCAGTGTGACCGATGAAGACATGCCTTTTCCTTCCTCTTTTGGCAATACGGCATTTCCATACTAGGCTTCCTGGGGCTCCTCTGCCCACTCAGCGTTGTTAAATGCAGTTCCGTTAGGAACTCCACATCCATTACATTTGCCCTTCATCTCATCCCTCACCTAGAGCTCTGGAATGAGAAACCCAAGAGTTTCTTTCCACAGGGGTTGTCCTGGAGGCCTTTGAGGGTATGTTGGGAAAATCCTGTAAAGTGTCAGGTGCCCTTAGACTTTAAGACACTGTTTCTTAGAAGTCACTTGAAACAGAGAAAAGGAACCAAAACTGTGACTTGACGACACCCCTTTTTCTTCCCAGGAATTGGCTCAACTTTGTCACATCAAAGCCGTGCCCACATTTCAGATGTTCAAGCACACAAAAAAGGTATGTTTTCATGGAAACCAGCAGGGACGAATTAGATGAGGCTACCATCAGAGCTAAAATGAAAAACTCTGGTGTTCCTCAGTTAGATAAAAAATACTTGGATTTTTTGAAATTATTTTAAATTTCAAACACCACACACATGGTGAGGGATAAAGAAAACACATGACTTACAGTAAATCGATCCCTATCTGAGGCATTCGAATCATAAAAACTCCACTATTTCCTCTACTCTGGGACAGAATTATCAAGAACCTAGCCGATAAGGGCTTGATGAAATCCTCCCACTGGAGTCGATAGCCATTAACAGGATTGTGGAAACATCCATCCAAAATCATCTCAAGGCAACACAGCCTCATGACTGGGTATGCACTGCCTGGGTTCAATCCCCATGGTCCAAAAACCAGGTCTCTCATTCTTAGCTATGGGGCCCTTGGTGACTTACTTATCTTTTTGGGTCTTTGTTTCCCTATTTGTAACAGAGGGCTTATAAATATTCCCTCACTTATTGTGAACATGGAATATGTTATCATGCTGAAGTGTGAGATTCCCTCCTGGTGGGAGTGGTTTAATGTGTTCTATTAGCTCTTCTCTTATATGTATTAATAATATAATAGGTATTATAGGTATTAATGGGATAAAGCTAGTATTTTCAGATATGACTGGGGGGATTGATGGTTACTCACATATGCCTCATGAACTATTATCATTTTGTAGCAAACTTAGGAGACACAAAATATACATTGTCTTTCACACCAGTATCTTGCCCTTGGGAACATGTGCTGTAAAAGACATCTCAAGAAAAAAAAACAGTAACTGAATATGTAATAATTCGTACATTATTTCTAACATTGACAATAGAAGCAATTGCAATGCCTTTTTCAGCAGAATGTCTGAGTTATGAGCCATCTATTCCATGGAACAGTATGCAACTAAGATGTTAGGAAGAATTTTGTGACGTTTAAAAGTCATGCTTGGGTGTTATAAAGATTATGTCTAAATTGGGGAAAACAAAAGCATTTCTTTGATCTACCAGCTATACAATTTTCGTTTCTGTTTCTGTCTGTTGGTATTTGATGTAGTGTAACTGGTGCAATAGATTTAAGATATTTTTTAAACACTACATATTTCTTCCCATGGCTTTTGGTTGAAAATAAAACTATTTAGCATGTGTTTCCTCAACTTGCCCCCCACCACATGTTTAATCACCTATGCGTGTCATCTTTGCTACCATCTCAAGCATGAGAACATGTTCTTGCAAAATCAGTCCCATCCCTACAGACTACCTACACCCCCTCCGTTACTTTCTCCAGGGTTGGTGTTTTTCCAGCCAGCATCAATACTGCATGGTCTATCAGGAGCTTTATTTCCTATCTTTAGTCTCAAAGCTCCATCTCTAGGTTCCTACCAATCAATTAACTCTATACCCATCTGGTGTGAACCCTTTCGTTTAACCAAGCCAAATTCATATCACACCAAAACTAATGCCAGAATTTGGTTGGAGGCGCTAAGTCAAAGTATTTGCTTTTGCTGCTACTGGATTTACATTGGAGAAGTACAGGACAGTAGCTATGGCATAGCTCCTCACCACATGGGACCTGATAATGAAGCCGCCATGCAGAAGGAAGCAGAATCCAGCCGAGATGCTAGTGCTTTAAGCTCTGAGTTTATCGAGATGTAAGAAGGACTCAGAGATGGCAAACACTGGCTGCTTTTGCACAGGACCAGATTTAGTTCCCAGCACCCACATGGTGGCTCATAGTCATCTACAACTCCAGTCCTAGTCTGACACCCTCTTCTGGTCTTCCCAGGCACCAAGCATGCACATGGTGCACAAACATACATGTAGGGAAACACTCGTGCACATAAAAAAAAAAGTATAAAAATAAATAAATTGATTCACTCTGAATCTATCCACAATTTAAGCCTAAATCATTCCCATAGAGTCTTCATGTTTATAAACTGGGTGTATTTTAACATCAATCGCAACCATAAAAAAAAATCTAATAAAGCAGAGAAAGATAAAGGGGTTGAGATCCTCTAATTCCCCGCTAGAGTATGTCCACAATGCCCTGAAGACCTTCTGCTAGACCCGGCCTCCTCCCAACAGTGTCCTGGAAAAGCAAGAGTTACCATATGGGCTTCTTGTGGACACTTGACAACTGAAAATAGCACAAAAAGACTCAGATTTAAATGTGCTGATAGGCAGCTATCAGAAATTAAATTAACTAAATTGATGGTATTGCCAGTAGCTACTGTATCTCCCTAACTGCTAATTCCAGGGCCACCCAATCAGCATCTGATTATAATGTACACAGACAGGTTTCAAAAAGTTTCCTTAGGAATTGGTTTTCATTGAATACTATTAGCATAGCAGCCTGATTATGGAGTTTAAAAACTAAACGTTTGGGATGAAGAGATGGTTCGGCTCTTAAGAGTTCAGTTCCTAGCACTCAGGTCTTGTGGCTCACAACCACCTCCAACTCCATCTCCAAGGAATCCAACACCCGCTTCTGGCCTCTGTGGGCACCAGCATGTATGTGCAAATATACACAGAGAGACACACAAATAAAAAATAAAAATAGTCTCTTTTTAAAAACTAAACAATTTGAAATGATTTCTACCACAACGTATAAATGCATCTATTTCTACTTATATGAAACCTGCTCAAAAAATAGCAATAAAACCAAAACAAAACAACTTTCTACACCAAAGGCAAGAGCCAAGAAAAAGATGACAAGATTCTTAGGGGACTAACACTCTAAATCTTTTACTTCTTTTGATTCAGATGTCAAATGGGCTCTGAGCAGGTCTTTAGTGCTCCATGGGGCCCCACTTTTCCCAATGCATCAAGAGTTAGGGTTAAGCCGTGGCATGTCTGGATCCTTCTCCCCAAGTTCCTGTCTCACAGTGGTCTGCAGAGGGGGAAACCACTGCAAAGCAGGATCTTAGGGTGGCCAAGGAAAGGGTGCGATCATTTGAACGTCTTTCTGTTAGGAGAACAGAGCAAGGAAGCTTTCATTGGCGTCAGATGTCTTCTAGAAAATAGAGAAAAATGGAACCCGTGTCTCTGAAAGCATCTCCAGAAATGGGTTCCAAGCCTTCATCTGGGACATGTAACTGGAAACTGACTTACTGAAGCGATTAAGTACCATGTATCCATTTTTTAAAACTAGAGTTCAGTTTCTATTGAGGATTGTTTTAAGAAATGTCTTTATGATTCCAGGAAGACATCTGGCAAATAGCCACTGGGCACTGTGCCTCTTAAAGGTTCAGAGTATAAAAAAAAAAAAAAGTCATAAATCACATAGAACACAGGAGACTATCTTTTCCTTTGGAAACACAATGTGTTTCCTTGTTTCTGATAGAAAGAGCTAAGGTTCCCCTGTAGTGAGTGGGAGACTGCTTGTTAGTTCCCAGCCTTCTGGCTATCTTAGACCCAAAATAATCACACAGAAACTGTATTAATTAAATCATTGGTTGGCCTATTAGCTCTAGATTCTTATTGTATAACTCTTACATATTAATTTTACCCATTTCTATTAATCTGTGTATTGCCACGTGGCAGTAGTTTACCAGCAAAATTTTGGAATGTCTGACTCTGGCAGCAGCTCCATGGCTTCTCCCCAACTCCACCCTTCTTTCTCCCAGCATTCAGTTCTGTCTTCCCTGCCTACCTAAGCTCTGCCCTGCTATAGGTCCAAAGCAGTTTCTTTATTCATTAATGGTAATCACAGCATGCAGAGGGGATGCCCACATCATTCCCCTTTTGTTCTAAAGATGTCGAGAAACTCAGGCTTGCTTCTGGTGCTCCATTCCCACGACCCCTTACCTGCTATGTCTCCAACCTTTCCCAAAGATGTTTCTTGTACTACACCACCCTTAGGCTTTTGTTCTTTTCTTTGGCCGTCATTCTTGCCCATGTCATTCCTAGTGTATATACATCATAAGTAAAGTAGAATTTTTTAAAAATGAAAATGTATAAAGCCATATACATTGTGACCTGAGGCTGTGGTACTTAATGATCCTTCCCTGGCTGCTAGAAGTTTTCATGAAAGAAGTTGCTTGGTAGGGATGTGATATGAAAAAAAATGGCTGTAGTGGGCAGGGAGATGGCTCCATTAGTAAACTTGCCACAGAAGCACATAGACAAAAAATGAAAACACATAAAGCCATATATTGTGACCTGGGGCTGTGTACTTAGTGATCCTTCCCTGGCTGCTGGAAGTTTTCATGAAAGAAAGTTGCTTTACAGGGATGCGATATAAAGAATGGCTGTAGTGGGCAGGGAGATGGCTCCATCAGTAAACTTGCCGCAGAAGCACATAGACCAAAGTTTGGACCCCAAACTCACATGTGAAAAGTCAGGTATGATAGTGTGTGTTTGAAATCCTAGTGCTGGGGAGACAGAGGCAGGGGGATGCCTGAGAATACTGCCAGTCTGGACAGCCTAACTGGTGGGTTCCATACCATGTGAGAGATGCTGTCTCAAAAAACAAGGTGGATAGTGTATGAGGAGTGACCCAAGGTTGACCTCTCACCTCTACATACACCCGTGCAAATGTGCATGTGCGCATGCACACACACACACACACACACACACACACACACACACACACACAGAGCAACTTTCACGTTCCAGTG
The DNA here is from genome assembly GCF_014885135.2 of Alexandromys fortis. NCBI lineage: Eukaryota > Metazoa > Chordata > Mammalia > Rodentia > Cricetidae > Alexandromys > Alexandromys fortis. The sequence continues at coordinate 14,576,977 of NW_026067897.1, forward strand.
ATAAATCAGGTTGCTGTTCCTGCTGTATTCCTCCGTGTTTTCATCTAAGCCATCATATCATGCTCCAGGAAGAGTCACTGTGGTCAACGATGATTGTAGTGTACATGATGTACTCGCCTCCCTTTATCAAAAAAGAGTTCATTCCCAGACCACAGGTGGATACTGGAAACCGCAGAGACTCCTGAATGAACCTCTGTATAACAGGGAGGGGTTGCCCTATTCATCCTTACTGTAGATCTTGGAAACATAAATAATTCTTTTCATTCCTTAGAAGCAAAGAATTTTTTTTTACATTTTTTTGTAAAATAAATATTTTATAGCTTCTCTTTGGCCACCAATCACTACTCTTAACAGTTGGGTTATTAGTAAGAAAAACCCGGGTTACTTGAACACAAGCACGTAGGTCTGATGACGAGATAACTAAATTCCTAATGGGTAGGTAGAAGGAACCATCCACTCCTTAAGCATCCAAGTTCATCATGTTTCTCAGTAATTTCAGGCTTTTTGCTTACTTCAGGAATTTTCTGTGTAATATTTTTAGATCATGGTTATTTAGGTAACCAAAATCATAGAAAGTAAAACTACTTATTACACATAGAGATCATAAATTTTATGGCCATCCTAACAACCCACTAAAGATTATAACTCTCTTCAGAAAAAGAATTAACAGACATACAAGTACTGATATTTGCAGATGATACTAGGGGATCCAGTGCCTCTGAGATTGAACAAAGGCTCCACTATATCCAACAACTTTGATTTCATGCTAAACTGATGTCTGCAGAGCTTAGGAAAGGAAGCAAAACAATGAATTAGCAAGTCTTGGCCAACTGTTTATGCCTGAGCCAACTATCAAAAGCGAATTACAACTGTTTTGGGGTTTTTTTTGTTGTTGTTGTTGTTTTTGGTTGGGGGGGGGTGGGTTCGAGACAGGGTTTCTCTGTAGCTTTTGAGTCTTTCCTGGAACTAGCTCTTGTAGACCAGACTGGCCTCAAACTCGTGGAGATCCAGCTGCCTCATCTCCTGAGTGCTGGGGATTAAAGGCGTGCACCTCCACCGCACAGCTGAAATTGCAACTTTTATCTCTCGCCTTAGAGCAAAATTGTTTCCCAAAGCACTTGGGTAGGCCCACTATTAAGAACAATGGAAAATGGGCATACATATGCTAATAAGCCAATTATTCATAACTGAATAATTCATAACACAAGTTTGCTGGGCTCTTGCATTAAGTAGGAGGAAGCTCTTACCCAGATGTCCACAAACTCCAGAGCTCCTTGCTGACAACACGAAAGTCATTGCCAACAAAGTATCTGCCATCAAATAAAGCAGGTACAGAGATGAAAAGCACCCTACATCATTTGCTAGAAAGAGGACGGGGCCGAAACAGGGCTCGTACACAGGCCAGGAAGAGATCACAGATAAAGAAGAACTGAGGAAGGGGTGTGTCTGAAGACTCCATTCCAAATGCTTGTATTCAACTGCTTCAAAAATTATGTTTGGCCTTCTTCCCAGAAATTACTTGCAACCGGGTCTCACTAACCCAGGACAACTGTTGTTTGGGTCCTGCATCTTCCTGTTACTGAGTGACTTAGGAATGTAATAAGCCATCCCAACGTTCATCTTCCTTCTTTGTGAGATGAATACTACATCACTCATCTTTGAAATTTTGTCTTGAAGTTTTCAAAAAAAAAAATATACAGAAAGTGCCAAGCCCTGGACTTGGTGCACACCTTAAAACAGGACTAGTATAGTTGATTTGAAGGTTGCGGCTTCCTGTTAAGTTGTTTAACAGTATGGGTACTATCAGAACCTCGGGATCCAGCTGTGTCTGTCTCCCTTCAAATTCATAAATAAACTAATTTAGAAATAAAGTTTGAGGGACCATTTAAACTCTTCAAACACGTGCGACTTCTGCTTACACTGAGTCGCCATTGCTTACTCAGTAAAACCTGTCCCACAGAGGCAATGGCAGACAAAGGAGTTCTGCCTGGGAGACCAAAAACAAATCCCACCTGGTCAGCCCCAAGAGCAACTGATGCTCAAGACAGAGAATTATAGAGTTGAAAAACTAAGCAGGATGGAAGGGACGCTAAAGAACTGAGGCAGTTTCCAGCTCAGTTTAGCCATCTTAGGACCACTGCAAAGGATGCTGCTGTTGCTTTAGCAACTGAGAGGCTCCTACCTGTCTCTCCTCCAGGATTAGATAATGCAAATTACCTTCCAGTGTTGTAAACCATGGTTTTATTTAATGTTCTACACTCTGTTATCTGGGAAGTTTTGTATTGATTTTTAATAGTTAAATTTCTATCAAAATGTCTTTTATCTTGATTCCTGAGGGTTTCCCACGCTACAATTTTTACTCAGCCCTGTTCATCTCCTCTGAATTTTCAATTGTTGAGACACAGCATTGTTTCGTCCGGTGATTTGTGAGACATGAGAAGACTCAGGAGCAAGTTGTACTATTCAGAGTTAAGATTTATTGCATCAAAGAATACAGGGTAAAAGAACAGGAGAAGTCCTCATTAGTGGGATCCGGAAAGATCTTTTGATGCCCTCTCTTGTCAAAGGACACAGATTGCCCCACAGCCATGAAAGGCATAAGTAAGCAGACATAAGCTCTTTTCTCTTAATGAGTCATGCAAATAACCAAAATATGACCTTTATCGAAAGTACTTCTGGTGATAAACGGCGCTCATAAAAGTTCACGACTGGCCCCCGTGTGAACAATGGTTCTCTTGAAGTCTAGACCTTGAGTGCTCCTGCCTGAGAAAGGACCTAGGGCTGCACAGGTGCGACCTACCTGCCCAGATGAAGAAGGCGCTGCTGTCTTGCATGACTCTCAACACCTAAAAGACCACCCATCTGAAGAAGGCAAATCTGGGCCCCTTTTCCCCAGGATATCTGGAAAGGACTGGGGGAAAGTATGGCCGTGCCCTCGATCAGGGTGTCCCAAAATGAGAGAAAACAGACTTGAGCTTTTCCTTCATCTAGGATTAAGAGACACTCACTCTGAGCTTGGTGAGCCGGAGTGGGAATGGAGGTAAACCAAGGGTTACAGAAACCCAACACTGAAAATCTGAGCAGATTTTCCTAGTGGGAACATGAGGACAGGCATATGCCATTGAAGAAAATGACCCTGGGAGCTGTGTTTACCCCAAAGAACAAAGTCCCATTCCAGTGACAGGCAGATCATCATCTCTGGTAGCCATGGTCCAAAATGGCCTTTCCTATTCTTAACGTGGCTGGAGATGAACTCCAACATCATACCACATCCCCTTCAGTGGTAAGTCCCACTATATTGAGGATCTGGCCCTGCAGCAGCTTCTTGTGTCTGCTCAGCAGAATAGGCTGGTGGCCCAGAATAAGAATCCGCACGCTCCAGTCCAAGCTGGCCCTCCACCTGTTCACAGACCAATCACACAGGAGCACAGCCACGCCAGTTTCGTTACATAACAATATGTCTGCCTTTGCACTTCCATGGCAAATCTAAACATCAGACCCCAAATGAGTATGATCGGAACCAAAAAGTTAGCTGTTGCCACAGAAAAGGCAATGTACTTTTGTCGTCATTTGGGACACTGATACCCAAAGAGTAAGACGTGGAAGCAGCTCCCAGAAAATAACATCAATGAGTGTTCTGCTGTATCCCACCATCAGAACAAGTTCAAAAGATGCCATCCAGGAGGCCTAAGTGGTGGAAACAGGAGCCTGGCTATTTGCCCTCATCTTGTATGAGTGCCCCTTCCTCCAGGTGCCTCCTGGATATATTTTAGCTCAACTGCAAAGACTCTCATTGAATTACTTTACTTTATCAAGGTCAGCCTGAGGCATAGGAGAAGCCAGTGAGATTCAAATACTGGCTGGAGATGTAAGCAGTTCTGGGTAGGGTCAGAGGAAGAATCAAGATAGAACTGACACTTACCGTCGTCCCCTCCTCTTAGGTGAGGCAAGATTCTAGCATTAAACGTACCCTTTTTCTGTCTTAGTCATACCATCTAATCCCTCAGAAAATCCATCTATCTGAAGCAGAATGTTCTCCTTTTATGTGTGTTATTGTAAATTATACACTGTATCACAAACATCTGTATTGTTTGGTGGGATGGCGCTATTGTTCTTTGTCTCTCGTAGCTGGTGCCCCATGGGTTGCTCCTCTTGCTGTTATTAACTAAGTACAGATGTCTGGGAGATTGATGAGCTCAGTCTGGACCACGCAGCTGGCCTAAATGTAACTTCAATATCCACTCAACAAAAATTGCACAACAACCGGCCAGGGCATTTATTATAATTAGCCTACGCATGCATCATTAGTGTAATTTTGCCTGTCAGCTATCTCTTTGTTCGGAAGGGACCACTGTCTCTGAGTGCTCTGCAACAGGCTGCATGTAAATGTTAGGGCGTCTTCGGCATATGAGAAATATTGCCTCTGGCTAGACCTAGGTGGCAGGTAAATCAGGAATCACTTCATTACTCTCTTTGGTTCATGTGTTTGTTTGTTTTTGCTTTTGCTTTTCAAGACAAGGTTTCTCTGTGTGGCCCTAGCTGTCTTAGAACTCTCTGTAGACCAGGCTGGCCTCGGACTCAGAGATCCTCCGGCCTCTGCCTGCTGAGTGCTGGGATTAAAGGTGCGCCGCATCACCACAACATAAGCATTACTCTATGTGTGTGTGTTTGAAAATGTCCATAAGGAAAGCTGTTTTTAAAACATGTTGGGTTTTGAGTATTTTTTTAAGGACTGAATAGCCTCCCTCCTCCCATTGGCCTCAAAAACCAGGAGTTTAGCATTTTTGTTGCGACTATTTTCCAGCACACAGCAGCAACAGCTCACAAAGAAGGACCCAGCTAGGTGTGCGAGCACACCTGCAATTTTATCTCTTGGTTGATTGGGGCAGAAGAATTTCAAGGTCAAGGCTAGCCAGGGATGCATAGTGAGACCCTATCTCAAAGTGGGGTGGGGGTACATAGTGAAACCCTGTCTCAAAGTGGGGTGGGGGGTACATAGTGAGACCCTATCTCAAAGTGGGGGGTACATAGTGAGACCTATCTCAAATTGGGGGTGGGGAGATTATTTTGAAATCAAGGAGATGTTAAGAGCCATAAACTCACATCCTGAAGCTTCTGGTCAAAGATTTGGAGAGACACAGCACAGCACCAGACTAAAAGAGAGAAACACTTTGATCAGAACTCACAAGCCATTTATAGTTGACTTCGTGCATCTGCGGATCCCATGTTCATACATTCAATGAACAACAGATCAAAAATACCTGAAAAATACTTGTACTGAAAATGTACAAACTTCTCATTCTTGTTATTATCCCTAAAACAATAGAGGGTAACAGCCATCTGTGCAGCATTTATATTGTACGGGCTGTTATAAATAATCTAGAAAGGATGTGAAAATTACGAGAATTCAGGCCTGGGTTCTAGGCATGCACTCTGGCGCATCTCTGCACTCTGGCATTCCTCGAATCTCCAGTGATATCCGGGACACTTGCAGAGCTCCCATGAGCAAGGCCACTTGTGGAATAAAGGTTTCCTTCTTTACAAAGTCTTCTTACTACGTTCCCAGACACAAAGCCCAGCACTAGACAGGGAGATGCATGTGATGTCTGTCTTTGGTCAACTAGACGAAGGAGGCCGTGCTGAGGATGACGGAGCTCATGCCTGCCTGGCATGTGGGAAGGCTTTGGGTTCAGTTTTCTAGGATAACAAGGGAACGTAGAAGGGAGGGAGCAGAGGAAAGGCTGGCAAGAAAGCAGGAAAGAAGGTGTCTCAGTCCCTGTCGTGACACAGAGACAAAATGCCCTGAGAAGGTCAACCAAGAGAAAAAGGACTCGGGTTCACTTACAGTTCCAGGCACAGCCCCTCGTGGCAGGGAAGGCAAGGCACTAAGAGCTCACAGCGGCTAGCTCACATCTGCGGTCAGAAAAAGAGGCCAGGGGGTGGATGCACACTGCTCAGTCTCTCTCCTCACTTCCACCGCCCAGGATGGCAGCAAACGACGCCATCTACAGAGAGTGGGCTTCCTAACCAGAGAAATCCTCACAGGCGTGCCCCAAGCCCATCTCCAGTGCTTCTCCATTCTGTCAAGTGACAGTTACCACTAACCCGGGGAAGGAAGGGGACACTTTATTCTGAAATTTAATACAATCCGGAGTCTTAAACTCACACTTCAATGGCCAAAACTGAGTATAACAGAACTCAATTCTAATGAAAGCTAGTTTGTGTGAGAGTTCCAAACTGGACCCTACAGTTATGCTGGGAAAAAAAAAAAAAAACTGCAGTCTGCATCCTTGAGCTAATGGGCAGAATGAACATAAAATCAATTATGTCATATCATAATGGAAAGTCCAGCGTGCTCTAGGATGGCAAAGAAAATGTTTCAGAAGGCTTCCTGAGGTGACCGCCATCAGGGCGGGATAGGACTGGATAAGGAGAAGCAGAGATTGATAGAGTAGCATGTGTGTGTATCTGAGATAGTTTACATGCTTACATAACAATAGCATGAAATTATTAGCATCTGAACACCTAAGAGATTTCATCTGTCTCATTCACAAGGCCCCAGCTTAGCACAGGTACGCATTAAGTGCACATTCTAAAAGAAAACCTTGCGAGTGTCCATAACCCAAACATCCAAAGTCACAACGTTCCAAAATCTGATATTTCATAGGGACATGATGCTGTCAGATCGATGTGTCAATGTTCGTAGACTCAGTTTTGTGAATTAAGATGAGAAAAAGCCTTGTACAAGATTACTGCCTCGGTAAGCCTTTATTGTCAGCTTGACACAGGCTAGGGTCATCTTAGAACAGAAGCAGCAACGGAGGAACTACGTAAGTCAGGTTGGTCTGTGAGCATGAGGGACTGTCTTGATAATTGGTTGATGTAGGAGGACCTAGCCCACCATTGGTGGCACCATTCCTCAGTCAGTGGCCCTGGGCACTTTATAGCTAGCTAAGCATGAGCCAGGAAGTGGTCCAGAGATCGAGCCAACGAGCATCATTCCTCCATGGTTCCTGACTCCTCCGTGACGGATTGTGACCTAGGATTTGTGAGATGAAACAAACCCTACCCTCCTCCAAGCTGGTTTTAGTAAGTGTTTTATCAGAGCAACATGAAAGAAGCTAGAGCAGACTTCAGGCTGTGAGATGTTGAAATAAGAGCAGCGGGGCTGCGTCCCCAACACCCCGGCCGCTTGGCTAGCTCACGCCCGAAATAACAACACACAAACTGTATTCATTTAAAAAGAACTGCTTGGCCCATGAACTCTAGCCCTTACAGGCTAATTCTCGCACCTGGACTAGCCCATTTCTAATGATGTGTGTAAGCACCCCAAGGTGCGCTTACCGGGAAGAGTCTAGCCTCCGTCCATCATGGTGTCTCTGCTCCAGAGTGCAGAGATGTCGAGTCTCTCCGGGAGCAGAGCAGAGTCTGACGTCACTTCCTCTTCCGCCCAGAATTCTGTTTACTCCTCCCATCTATGTTCCAAGCCATGAGGCCAAGCAGCTGGTTTATTATAACTTAACCAATGAAATCAACAGATTGATATATGACACTCCCACATCAGTGAGACGCGTGAAATAGACGCAAATTTCCAGTTAGATTTGAGTCTCATCCCCAGGATATCTCGGAATTTAGTTTCAAATATTCCAAGGTCTAAAACGCTTGCAGCCAAGCACTCAGACAAAGTGGTTTTGAAGTAAACAGTGAGTCCCCTGTGAAGTGTTCCCATAGTTCAGAGTTCACGCAGGGCATGGTATCGAGGAGGAGGAGACAAAATTAAGACAACATTAGAAGGGATTTTTACAATGAGGAAGAGAACTCTGAAGAGCTTGGAAAGGATCCCACAAGCACATTTGTAGCTTTGAGATTCATGGGAGGAGGTGGACAGAAAAGGCACAAAACTGAGCACAAAGAAAGTTTTGGGGTTATTGCTATAGTCCATTTTAAAGGTGGCCAGTTAGGAAACAAAGGTAAAGTCCCTTAAAACCACCAGAATGGCTGACATGACAAAAACTGGTGACCAAATGTCAAGGATGTGGAGCAACCAGAACACCCATCCTTTGCTGGAACAGTCAGTTTCGGGGGCTGTTGTTGCCCTTCAGTTGGCAGAATGATGGCCTAGCCAGCCTTCGGTTAGTTTCCAGAATGGTATAAATTGAGTGTGGTTGTACATACAGCAATTTGTGGTTGTCCTTGGCAATTCTGTATGGTGAAGACCAGCCTGCATTACATAAGATCCTTTCTGAGAAAGGAGGGGGAGAGGAGAGAGAGAGAGAAACAGAGAGAGAGAGAGGACTCCCATTAAAGTTTAACCCCGTAATTCCATTCTTTGCGTATACAGCAGGAAGGAACTCTTCCATATCACCCACAAATACATCGACAAGAATGTCCCCAGCACCATCATTCCCCAGAGTGCAAGTGGATAAATTATGTTAGACTCACGCAAAGGAATACTGAAACACATCCAGACCACTGTGGAACAGAGAAACACCGTGAGCATGAAACTGAGTAAAAACAGTCAGACCTAGTATACAATCTGTAGGTCTGGAGAGATGGCTCAGTGGTTAAAAGCACTGGCTGCTCTTCCAAGGGAACCGGGTACAATTCCCAGCACCCACACGGCAGCTCACAACTGTCTGTAACTCCTGTTCCAGGATATCCAACACCCTCACACGGGCATACATACAGGCAAAATAACAAAGTACATAAAATACAAAAAAAAATAATTTTTTCTTTTAAGAAAGAATACAGTCTGTAGAATTCTACTTGTAAAGTTCAAAAAATATGCAAAAGCAACTCATTGTGAAAAAACTCAGAATTGAGGTTGCTTTTGAACATATCGTAATGTGAGAGGCAGGCGTGGTGCCTGGGAATGGTTACACAGTACGGAATTTTGTGCAGTTCTGGCTCACGTAATAGGGTGGGTGACAGTCCCCTGTGGAGGGTGAAGGTATCTCTAGGAAGACATCAGACTAGACAGTAGCCGTGGCACTTACTGCTCCTGGCTGCTCTTGGCAGCTATAGAAGGAATCTCATAACCCCATAATCACGGAACTCATCCCCCTCTAGAGCTGTGCCCCATTTTTTTGTACCCCATAGCTTATACCATCCCACTACGAGACATAGCTTTTTCCAGTTAGGGAATTCTCTCTGCCCCAACCTCTTTTATTTTCTTTCCGAGTTCTCACTGTCCTTTGAAGCAAGAAGCAGGCTGAAATAAAACAGATAAAACATGATCCACTGAGTACATCTCTAAAGAGATGAGAGAAATATCTTCTAAGGGAGCCTAAGGAGCCCAGAAGGCCATCTGGAATTAGGTGGCGGTCCTGGGAACAGACACGCCATCTTTTCCCTGTGGATGCTCTGTTTGCCTCACATGGTCTCCCTCCTACCTTCAGTTGCATCCGACTCCCCTATAGAAGAAGAAAAGATAAAGATTTAGGAGGATCCTTGGACATAAGATCCAAAAGAAGGTTAGGAGGAAGTCACTGCTCTTGCATAGTGATTCCCACCCTTGAGCTCCCACTGGATAAACAGAATAAAGTGGAATCCAAAACCTCCCACCGCCTGCTTTCCACTCCAGCTCTGACTTGAGACAAGGGACAAAGTCCCTTTAAGACCCCATAGTGAATCTCCCTTCAGGCCCCAGAGGCACCCTCTCTGGTTGCCATCCTAGTAATAGGAAGAACTCCCCGCCCCAAAACAAGGTCTAAGGTAGCCTCTGCTGACTCCAGACTCACTACGAAGCTCAGGATGACTTTGAACTTCTGCACCTCCTGGATGCTGGGGCTACAAGTGTAACCACCACAGTTGGCTGATGAGGTTCCCGGGTTCAAAGCCAGGTCTCTGTGCGTGTTAGGCAAACATTTCACCGAGTGAGCTTTCCCCAGCCCTGAAGGGGAGACCCATCGGCAGATCCCTTCTGATACCTTCCTCCCCTGGCCAAAACCATGGGAACTGTTTATGAGGAGATGGCTACAGACCGGCAACTCAGATAAACCGTGAAATTCTGCACCCACACATAGGTCCCTCTATTCTCGAGACTCAAAAGAACACTGTGCTGTCTCAGACGTGGAGTGGAGACTAGGAAGGTAAGCGAAATGAGACGGAGATGGACATAAACCCACACCTGGGGCTGGCATTCAAGGAGTCAATAAAACGGCAGACCCAGAGGGGAAGCTGCTGAGTGGGGGAAGCAGGAACAAGAGGTTTGGGGACGGTTACTTCTCTGCAGCACGCCGAGCACAGAGGCTTGTTCTAGAATGTTCCAGTCCCTACTCCAACCTTACCAGAAGCTCAAGTCTTCACCTGCTCCTCACCTCAGTTTACTTATATTCTTCCCTGGATCCCAATAACTAATACACCTAGTGTTGACGTGGTGGTGGATTTAAAGGACAGGCTGACGTCCTTATTTCAATAACTGCTACGTGCTTATTTCGTGTGTTCATATGAGTGTTATGTAAGTGCCTCTGGAAGCCCGAGGACAACCTCAGCACGGCTCCTCAGGAGCCATCTGTCTTGGTGATTTTGGGTCTCTCATTGGAGATCACCAATTATCTGGACATCAAAACCAGGGGATCCACCTGCGTCCACCCCCGCAGCTCTGGGATTATCACCACACACAGTAAACCACACCACACTCTTTAGTTGGGTGCTAGGAACTCAAACGCAATACCTCATGCATGTGTATCAAACACCTCACCAGCTGATCTGTCTCCCCAACCCAAACATGAGAGAGCTATTTGAAAGGTGTTACAGCAGGTCAGGTTCACTGTATGCCTGTAATCCTAGCACTTTGTGGGTGGAAGCAGGAGGATCAGGACTGGACTTTATGGCCAGTGTTGGCTACCTAAGACCTGTGTAGAAAAGAGAAAGAGAGAGACATTATTTTATATACTACTAAAAAAAAATGTTCCGATTAAAATATACCATCCACTATAAAGTTGAGTTGGGGTTGGAGGAAATGTGTAAAACACGCACTTCTTAGAATCAATTATACCACCATGACCTGAGCAGAAGTCACAAAAAGACTTTTTGTTTTAGAAAATTGTGTATATACCTGAAGAAGCCCTCAATGCCAATATATCAAAAGCTCTAATTTCAAGGATTGGGCATCTTCATCTCCAGTGGTGTCATACACTTTAGGTCATATGTTAAGAAGAATTACAGAGACCTGGAGAAATATTCATATCACTCATTTTGAAAGAGTGACCACCTGAGTGTACCTGGTCTTGCGACAAATAAAAGGTCAGGGATTTAATCTATTTAATGTGTATTAATACTTGGACAGCTTCTGAGATTATGGAAACGAGAAACAACTATTCAATCAGACACAGAACTCCTTGACACTTCGATGCCTTTGCAGCGCTCGCGTCAATAAACCCTTCTGTGCCTTTGTGTATTTGAAACAGATCTATGAATTTCATGGAGCTGATGAACAAAAACTGGAAGCGAAGATTCAAGAGCTCATGTGAACTGCCACCCAAAACCAAACATACCTGTGACGTTTTCTGAAGCCTCAGCAAGTGTTCTGTGTTTTGATTTTCAGCATGCCCTGTCACCTGCTTTCTCTCAGTCCCTCTCCTGATGTCTCATGGGAAGAACAGGGCATGATGGTCCTCACGAGACCTTGAATGAAACCATTGCAGTAGTGTAGATGGAGGCCGCTCGTTTGTTTCCTGACTGCTCAGACACAGAAACTCTATTAATTACAACACTGCTTGGCCTATTAGCTCAGGCTTCCTACTAACTAACTCTTATATCTTAAATTAACCCATTTTATTATTCTGTGTATCGCCACGAGGCTGTGGCTTACCAGGTAAAATACGGGCATCTGACTCTGTCGGCAGCAATATGGCATCTCCTTGACTCTCTCTCTATCCTTCCATCCTGGCTATATTCTGCCCTGCCATAGGCCGAATCAGCTTCTTTATTAACCAAGGGTAATAAAAACATATTCATAGCATACAGAGGGGCATCCCACATCACAGGAGATAATTGTGTTCCTTCCATTTTCTTTAGTCAGCCTTGCTCTGGGCATGATCCATGGGTGATGTTTTCATGACCGTTACAACAGAGCCCATATGAAGCTAAGTAATAGTAGGTTACCAAGATTTTCCAGAGATAGCCACGGGTGCAGTTGTTTACATGATCAAAGTGCTTGGCCATTCTTATGTCAATTTCAAGTGGGGTGGGGAGGCTTCAGTTTGTCCTGTTTTGTTTTGTGTGGGGACCAAGAATCAAACTCAAGGCCTCACACATGTGAAGCAAGCCCTCTCACCATGGAACTGCAGTCACAGACTGCAGACCTGGAAGGACTGGGAAATGAGTGGAATTGGGGTGCGTGGTATGAAATTCACAAAGAATCAGTGAAAAACATGTTTAAAAATGAGAAAACTGGAGCCAAAAAGTTAAAAAGGGCCAGAGAAAGAAACACGGCTTGGAGCTGAAAACAGAGCCAACTCTGTCTCTGACCAACAGAACATAAAACCAATCCCTGAACAGAAAAACTAACCAATCCCTGAGCAGGAAACCAACCAATCTCTGAGCGCCAAATCTAGCAGGGACCTTGAAGCTACAGCCTGAGAAAGAAACAAACCCTGGATCTGATAACCAGGTCAGTGAGAGAAACACTTTAGCCCTGAACCCAGAACCAAAGAAGGACACCCTGACTCTGAAACCAGAGCAAAAGACATACACTTTGGCCCTAGAATCAGAGCCAATAAAAGAAACGTATCTTAGCCGGGCGGTGGTGGCACACGCCTTTAATCCCAGCACTCAGGAGGCAGAGGCAGGCAGATCTCTGTGAGTTCGAGGCCAGCCTGGTCTACAAGAGCTAGTTCCAGGACAGGAACCAAAAGCTACGGAGAAACCCTGCCTCAAAAATCAAAAAAAAAAAAAAAAAAAAAAAAAAAAAAAAAAACAGAAGAAATAGTTATATTGGCTGGAAAACTCCTTAGGGAGTGGAGCAGAAAAGGTAACTTTTTGTCAGAGGAGATTGCTACATTTCTGCAGGGGCTTCTTCTTTAGCAGAGTGAAGCAGAAGTAACATCTTCAGTGGGAGCTGAGCAGAGCAGAAGAAACTGATACCCCTGCTAGGATGTTCCCTTAAGGGAACAGAGCAGAGTTCAGCTATAACCACTCTCTCTGGGAGAGGAGCAGGATCGCTACATCCTGTGGGGGGCACCATCCCCCACTGTGCCCCAGGTTCATGTATATCAGCTGACTTCCTGACAAGTCAGGATACCTTTCCCTTCAGAGCTGTAACACTCACAAATAGTTCAAACAGAGACAGAGAGAGAGAGAGAGAGAGAGAGATTAAGAAAGAAAAGCCAACATGGAAAGGAGAGGTCAAAGAGCAACACACAGAAAGCAAAATTGAAGCTGTGTCTTTCCATTTGTGTGTGCCCAGTATCTAAGACTTGATCACATACTTAGAGCCTTGTAAATGTTGGTCATGTGAAAGACTGCATACGTGCTTTCCCATAGGACGTCATGATGGTCAGGAATCCATTTCCACTTCTTCCTAGGTGGCAGCCAGAAATGAGAGAGAGAAAAATAATAATATGCTCAAATTTAATGTATTCCAAAATCCATACCTAGCCTTGTAGGAAGGCTCAGTATTGTCTGCTCTATTCTCTAATCCAGTGCTTCTCAACCTTCCTAATGCTGCAAGTCTTCAATGCAGTTCCTCACGCTGTGGTGACCCCCAACCACAAAATTATTTTTGTTGCTACCTCATAACTGTAATTTTGCTACTGTTATGAATCATAATGTAAGTAACTGCTATGCAGGATATTTGATACTGTTGGATTAGATGTCCAAACATCAGGGAAGAGTTGCTCCAGACAACCACAAATTGATGCAAAAGCAAGAGGATTTTTATTCTGTCATGACAGGGTCCCTCAGGTTTGGGATATGAAGGACAACGATAGCTGTTACAGTCCATCTTCTAAAGCGAAAAGCCACAGACACAAGGGGGGGGGGAACCTGTAAGTTGTTTTCCAACTTATTGGATTGGCTTATTCAAAGGGTTACTAGTAGTGATTGGTCTATTTTAGGGCAGGAGAATAGCTGCGTGGTCAGGTGATAAGGGAGAGCATCTCTGTGGTCTTCCTGACCTTTGGTTCAGTGACTAAATCAATGCATCAGGAACTGAGTCAACATCTGTGGGTTGTATTTGCCTCAATTCCCAAAATGGAGTTACGTTTGAAGATTATTCTCAAGGACACAGGGGGATGAGCAGTCCAGCACGTGGTTATTTACAAGGACACAGGAGGATAAGCAGTCCTGTGTGTGTGTGTGTGACTGTCCCTTTTCCAAGATAGAGTGAGTGTAAGGTTTTAGAAAAAACCTTAGGGCTGAGGGAGCTTACAAATGCATTTAGAGTCTTTCAATACATAACACCTGTGAAAGGGTCCTCAATCCCCCGCAACCAGAAGGATTCGTTAGCCTAGCCATGGGTTGAGAACCACTACTACAATGTAGTAACAATTCACACACTGCATGGCTGCTAGATACTTTACATGTCTACAATCTGCTCCCACACCGACCACATTACGAGCATGAGAATTGTACACAATTCACAGTCAAGCACAATGCATAGCTGCAGTAGTCCCGATGGAGTCTACTCCATGCTGTGACTGATTCTGTCTCTATTAATTTAGCTGGCAATTAGTCACTGTGCTTGGCTTTGAATCTTCACCATGGGGGCAATGAGCAACCCTGGAAAAAAAAATCACGTGTTCTGGCAGTCCGCCACTGTCAGACTGGGTAAAGCCAGGTCCCAGTGCTCTGGAGCTGGGCAGACCTCAGTGTGCAGCAGTGACCCCACTACTGCCAAGCTGGGGGCCACCGTGGAGATCAGTCTTCTCATCTCTAAGCCTGGCTCCAGGGGATACCTCCAAAGAGTCATCGAGAGTATGAAATAGATATAGCATTGAAGTGTTGGGGTAGCACTCACCCCAGATGGGTGTTCATGGGCCATGCGATGAGAAGATGATGAAGACAGCCATGTTTGC
This sequence comes from Alexandromys fortis, assembly GCF_014885135.2. Lineage (NCBI taxonomy): Eukaryota > Metazoa > Chordata > Mammalia > Rodentia > Cricetidae > Alexandromys > Alexandromys fortis. The sequence continues at coordinate 14,591,997 of NW_026067897.1, forward strand.
ATCTGTCTCTAGCCAGATGACTAGTGTCTTTGAGTTTATTAACTTTCTTCTTTTCTCAGTCTTCTCCCTCCTTCCTTCCCTCCCCATTCCTTTCCTTCCTCGTTCTTCCTTCCTCCTTCTCTCCTTTCCTCCCTCCCTTCTTTGTACTCTTCAGAGGTTATAGAGTGCAATGAAGAATAATCATCCCATAGACACCCGGAGAGGTTGAAGGTTTAAAAAAATCCCCAGTAGTTTAGTTTTCATAAAGTTGACAATGTTTAACCACAGGAGAGTAAGGTGTAAGGGAAAACATAGCATTTGTAAATTACTGTATATTGCCCCTTATGAGTCATTTACAGTTTAAGTTTGGACAGATAAGAAATTCTAGAGATATGCTCTCTTATGCCA
>NW_026067897.1:14594549-14634247 GCF_014885135.2 Alexandromys fortis
GACAATGAGGACTACTGAGACCTCAAGAACAATGGCAATGGGTTTTTGAGCCTACTGCACGTATTGGCTTTGTGGGAGCCTAGGCAGTTTGGATGCTCACCTTAAGAGACCTGGATGGAGGAGGGTGGTCCTTGGACTTCCCACAGGGCAGAGAACCCTGATTGCTCTTTGGGCTGACAAGTGAGGGGGGACTTGATTGGGGGAGGGGGAGGGAAAGGGGAGGCGGCGGTGGGGAAGAGACAGAAATCTTTAATAAATTAAAAAAAAAAAAGAATGACCACCAATATGGCACAGGTGGGTCTATCAGCCGTGCAAGCAAAATTAAACCCTCCCAACACATTCTGTTGTTTCCTTATTTGACCATTGGTGCCCACAGCTTTTATGAGAAGCTTATCCACATGACACGATTTGACCACATGTTTTTTAAATGCTCCAAGCACATGAGTATCCATTTCCTTATGGTCAGCACCTGCTCCTCCCAGTAGTCTGTAAAAGGCAGACCTGTGTGCTACAGCCAATCTCCAATTTCTCTTTAAGGTTAAGGCCCTTGAAGGGGGGAAAAGAAAAAAAGTTCCCTTGACATCAATAAAAGGAGGGTGGAGAGGATTCCAGAAATGTCAGGCAGGGGATGAAGGTCATGCCCCTGTGCTGTACCTGGGATAGAACCTAGAATGGTAGATTCTTCTAGAAGCTAGATCTGCCATGTTCTTATCAGAATAGTTCTTGACACCTGGTTGACGTTACTTCTTCTGGTTCTGGTCACCCTCCGTTGGGGGCAACCTAATCACACTCAGCTGGAAAAAATCACATGCATCAGGATGCCTTCACTCCTCTGAGCATCCACAGTGAGCAAGGATCCTTTTCCTCCCAAGCAGCTGTATTCTGTGGACACTACAAACATGAAGCTAGGGAGCACTTCCCCCGCCCCCCCCTCCAAAAAACTGGATTCCCATCCTGCTGTGGGATCTCTCCCTCCTACATATGATCTTGCCATTGTGAGGCTATTCACCATGAAGTCTTCACCAGAACCCAGAAGAAGCTGCTGAACTTTGAGCTAAGTCACCCTCTCTCCATAATAAGGCACCAGCCCGGGGTACCTCGTTATTATCATAGAAAATGAATGACTATGTGCCCCCCCAATAGATCTTAGACTCTGCTTCTAGAATTTGACTCTTGTTTACTCTGCATCACTGCATCTAAAACAGTACCAGCTCGAAAGCTGTCATCACATATCAACAAGGAAGAAAGATGCTGCCAAAGAAAGGCTGCCAGGCTTTTCCGTGGTGAAACCCTCGTGTTAGGAGAGTAAGATGTGGGAAAATGAACATCTTTGAGCTAATTAAATCTGACATGTAAACACAGAGACTATCTTGCTATTCCGCACACATCCAAAAAGATCCTGAGTTTGCACAGCGTGCTTGCATAAAGACAAGTAGGCCTGCCTTCGTGCATAGTAATTTGCAAACCTGAGACTCAGGTCTAAATTGAGTTTTTAAGGTATTTTACCAATGGGTAAATTTTGTCATATTTCAAGACAGATAAGGTAGCGGTATGGGGTCCTAACTGTACCTTATAAATATATAGATTCCTGTCAGAGTCTTTCCACAAAATGATTGCTATTCATAGTGAGAATTAGTCTTTGGGGATAGTTTCAGACAGGGACAATAGTAAAGACAAATTTCATGGAAGCATCATTTCTTCAGGAATGAAGACAACAGTTTTAGTTTTTTTAGCATGACCACAGGGGTATACATGATTGTACTCCTATGTCTATACCTCTCCCTGTCCCCCCCCCCCCCCCCCCCCCCCCCCCCCCCCCCCCCCCCCCCGCCACTGGCACTCCATTCTACACAATAATCATAGCAACAGATGTCAACAGACAAGAAGCAGGACAATATCATAATCAGCAAATGCAATGTCAACACTGTTTATAACTCACCTGAGCTATGAGCAGGAGCTGGAAGGCAGCTCAGCGGTACAGCACTTGTTTTACATAGGGGAGGCCCTGGGGTTTCTCCAGCACCGGGAGCAATGGATGGAGATACACACAAACAGCTGGGATCTGGTGCAGCTTCATCAGGCAGCCACACTAACACAAACACTTCCTGGCTGACAGCAATTATAAGAGAACCTGGTTTATAAGACACATCTCAACTTCAGAGAGGTCAGGATCGGAAAATTAGGTCATCGTCAACTTTGTGAAATAAAGTAGATGATCTTCGTGGTGAGGATAAGTACCTTAGCATATATGGAGTGAACGGGTTGTTCCTATGAATCTGGGACACATAATGGATCTTCATTGTCTCCAAGAAGATATCGTCACCATGGGCAAGCAATCCTTGGCCACAGTGTCCTCTCTCTTTAGGGATTGACTATAGACACCAGGCCAACTAACAGCTACCCCGGAGAGTCAGCACAGCCCTCAGGCAAACATTCTCTATGGTGATGGAAGCTATCAGGAGCCTGGAGAGAGACAGGCTTTCTCAGCTGTGCAGCGGTGACGTAAGCTGTGTTGACCTCCTTCAACCAGTCCCATCCATAGAGAGAGAATTTAGAACAAGGACTGAGTGTATAGACTCTGGAACTGTGCGATCCAGGAGGAAGTCTTGGCTATCTCCGGCTGTGGGGTTTGGAGCTAGTCATTTCGTACTGTTGGGTCTCGGTTCTCTTAGCCATAAAACAGAGATGCCATCTCTGTATTTTATAGAATCAATGATATGACACACATCATATACCATAAAATAATAGGCTCCTGATCAAACTAAAGTATGAATGCCCCAGAAAAATATCAGCACCATGAAGGCAAAGGGGTTTATCTACCTATTCACTGTCATGTCCCCAGAGCCCAGAACACTGCTGACACTTAGTAGGAGCTCAGCACCTCGGGCTGAAGGACTTAGTGGTAGATTCCATACATATTTAGATAATAATGGGTTGAGAGAATTCACACTGTGAGCAGAGCAACTATTACTAAAGCTCTAGTTGCCCACTTGCTCCTCTTCTCCCTCAGTCTTTTAAATACCCCTAACACGATGAGGCAATTTCAATGAAAATAAATCCTAGAAACTGACATGATATAACTAACTATGCTCCGCATAAATTGCAATAATTTATTGCTCCAAGGATGCTCACCAGATCACCTAGCAACAGCAAAAAGGGAAACACAGATGTTGGGGCTCAGTTCACTTGTTAACTAATAAGATGAGCATTTTCCCCTTGGAAATTCTAAGTAGTTTTCAGCGGACTCAAAAAGAAAAAAAAAATAGCTGGAACCCAGGGGCTTTTGGCAACCCCTGTTCAGTCCCTTGCTCCTGGCATTCAGCTTTTTTTTTTTTTTAACACCTATTTCATGTTATTCAGAGAGTAACAGTCTGAATCAAGGCGCTGTAATTTACCAGCCTGGCGGCTGAGAACTGGAGAGAGAGATGGCTCAGTGGTTAAGAGCACTGGTTCTTGCAAAAGACCCACATGACAGCTCACAAACATCCATAACCACAGTCCCAAGGAGTCTGCCTCCTCTTCTGACCTCCACAGGCACCAGACACACATGAGGTGCACAAACATACATGCGGGCAAAACATACACATAAAACAAAAATACATAAATTTTAGGCAGAAACCAAAGGAATGACACACCAGTAGACGACAATGAGGGAAAAACAAACACACAATGCCCTGGAAGCAAGAAATGCTATATAGGTGTTAAACATATCAGCAAAAGATGCTTTCGTTCCCAATAAACTTTTTCTATTTGATTATATGATAGCTTAGGGCTATGCATAAATTTATATCAGGCTTATAGTCACATATGTCTCCTCCCAAGGCTATCAGAGAATCAAGCTTCTACCCTCAACCCCACCCAGCACACCCAAACCATAACAGGTAAACACAACACTGCCCTGAGCAAAGCCCTTGGGGTGCCCCTAGATCCCAGCTTCTGAAAGGCAACCTCTGGGTCCCTCAAGTGACCCATGAGTGTCCCTTTAGAAATGACTCCAAGAAGAGTTTCCCTCTTGCATCGTTCCCCTAGAGATCTGAGTTCCTGCGGGAGCTGGGGTGGCTGGTTGACACATTCCCACCTTTGGGGGTTAGTGTCAGGAATGGGATCAGATGTGGCTGGTTCCCACAAGATTACAGGGCTTAGGGTAGAGGAGAGTGACACAGAGAAGTTGGATGTTAGCCCCNGTTTAAATATCCTTCTCTGCTCAGAGAATACTTACATCCTCAGTGAAGGTTTCACCCTCCTGGCATCCATGCGAAAAGAACAAGGATCTGGTGGTACTGGTTCCCACAAGCTTACAGGGCTTAGGGTAGAGGAGAGTGACACAGAGAAGTTGGATGTTAGCCCCCCCCCCCCCCGCCCCCCAAAAAAAAAAAACAAGATTGCTTCCCCGGCCAGCCAGAGCAGCAGCTGTCCACCACATGAAGAGAGAAGGCAGTGTTTTCTGAAATATTGTTTATGTTCACGCTGTGAGCCTGCCCAGAAGTTTAAATATCCTTCTCTGCTCAGAGAATACTTACATCCTCAGTGAAGGTTTCACCCTCCTGGCATCCATGCGAAAAGAACAAGGATCTGGTGGTAATTACGAACTGCCTCTTCCCCTGACCTAATGAAACAGCTCTCGGGTCGTTTGTGCTGCGTGGATTTCAATGGTCATCTTTGCCTCCCAGCTCCATCACAGTGACGGTTTCTAACCCGCTGAAACACTTCGTGCCAAAGTTTCTGACTTCAGTGAACAATGAGCTTACACAGGTGGCTCACATACTCAGAAGCCCTTTTCTCAGTTGGCTTGTTTAGGGCTGTAAGTACCAGAACAGCCAACTCGAAACTGTAGAAGCCAAACAAAAATCTAAGAGTCCAGGTATCAGGCAGTATTCTGAGAACTTCATCGGTGATCCAGCTCCATCCTCGGTGATGCCCAAGGTGCTTTCCGCCCTTGTTTCCTGGAAGAGCAGGAAATGCTCTTAACTGCTAAGTCATCTCTCTAGGCCTTACTATTCACTTGGTTGTTGTGTGTGTGTGTGTGTGTGTGTGTGTGTACAGTCATGCCACGGTGTAAGTGTGGAGGCCCAAAAACAACTTGTAGGGATCGGTTCTTTCTCTCTACCATGTGGTTTCCCAGAGATCCAACTCAGTAATCAGGAGTGATAACACAGTGCTCTTACCTGCTGAGCCACCTCACTGTGCCCAAGGTCATTGCTTTTTCATAGGTCTCAGGAATAAAGTAAAATGTTCCAGATCCTTGGAGCAAACTTTATTCTTATCTCATTGACCTAGAGGGAGACACGTGCTTAATCCTGAAATAACGTGGCTTAAATCTGGGTTTGTATAGTCACCTGCAGAGAGATTATACAAACTATGACTAAACCCCAACTTCCTAGGCTCCACACAATAGTAAGGATGGGGACTATACGATGAAGTGAGATAGGCCGTGGTTTCCTGCTGCCATGCGTCCCTGAACCTCATGAGAGTACTCTGAGCAATGAGTAATGCCTTCTCAAACTCCATGTTTGAGAAACTTAAGACTTAGTGGCAGACAGACGTCGTTATCCTCTAACTATGCGGAAAACACCACCAGGAAACTTCCTTGCCTTCATCGTAACTAGGGCAAGGGCTTTGAACTGAGGCTTCTCTCCCCACATGGACCTGGGTTAGTTGTCAGTATTTCGGAATCTCTGATCTAGAGAACCCGGAACCACTAGGAAAACCCCTTGAGTGGCAAGTCTGGCTAGTCTCCAGGAGGAGCAGGCCCAGCAGCAATAGGACACCGGGGTGCAAAGTTCAAAGGTATGATGAACTCGGAAGCTTGGGGTATTTTGAATTCCCCATAAATACTAAATAGTTTCAATATACATAGAGCTTGCCCCCAACCTAGGATACCTTCCAAGCCTGCTTGTAAACTACTGCCAGGAATTCAGAGTAAACACACCACACAATGGACTCTAATATCACTCACCCATAACCTTTGATGGTGCCAATCTCAGCTCCCACAACGAACACCTGAGCACATCCTTCTGCAATGAGATTGATTGCCATAAAACATGAGCAAGCACGGAAAACAATGGGTGGTACCCCCTGCTAAAGTCCAGGTCTGAACGTTTCTGTCTGGCCCCCAGTGGAAAGGAACTCAGGCACTCTTCCCAGCCCCTCCACTGAACTATGTTTAAACGGAAGGCGACTCTCGACAATGTGTTCTATGACTTCGGGATTAAGGATTACAGGGCGTCAAGTGGCTCAGGAGGTAAAGGTACTTGCTGCACAAGCCTGAGGTCCTGAATTAGGGGCACAAACCGAGGGGGGAAGGACAAAACCATCTCCTGAAAGTTGTCCTCTGACATCCATGTGCACACTCACACACATACACATACGTGTGCTCAGACACACACACACAATAATAGTAACAAATAAAATAATGACATTAAATACTACACGATTCTGGCACAGACAAAGCCCTCTGTTTGTAGGTTTTTTTTCCTATCCTTTGATCTATTCTGATCTATTCTGATCTCCTTATATGAAATAACCTCACTATTGTTAAATGTAAGAAGAAACATGGATACATTGAAAAACCATTATTAACATTATTAATATTGTTCACTTCTAAATTACACTGTATTGTTCCTAACTGTCTTATTTCCCAAGAATAATATATCTTCATGTTGAATTTCTGGCGGATGGAAGGCTACTGCTAATTCACCAGTTGCCATGGCAGCGAGATGAAACAATTTGTCTAAATGGCCGCAGACTGGAAATACTCTCCCTGCTCTCCCGAGATAATGAAGAAAGCAGATAGCATGATGAAATCACTCTCTTAGGATGGATGCCATTTTTTTTTTTAGCTTTTTAGGGTGGGAGTTCTCACCAGTATGACTTTGCACTCACAACTCTCCTGCCTCAACCTCAAAATGTTAGAAGGGCATGCATGTAACTAAGGCTAGCATCTAGATGCTTCTTTGCTGATCTTATAGGTAGTTTACTGAGCTTGAACATGGTGCTTGTAAAGGGAGCAGCCTTTCTGCAGGTCTTCCAACTCTCTCCTTATAGCTAGAGCGTCCCCCTCTGCAGGTCTTCCAACTCTCTCCTTATAGCTAGAGCGTCCCCCTCTGCCCTGCAGATCTTCCAACTCTCTCCTTACAGCCAGAGCTTCTCCCACGGCCCTGGGAGAGAGAATGAAGCAAAGATTCCTCTAGCAACTAAAAATTACAAATATCACAACTCAGGACGTTGTTGAATTGGTAAAGAGCTTGCTGTACAAGCATGAGGACCTGAACTGGAACCTCAGGTTGTACATGGAAAAGCCAGGCACGGTGCTGTGTGCGTGCTTGAAGTCTCGGGACCGGGGAGGCAGAGAAAGGCAGATACCTGAAGCTTGCTTTCCAGCTAGGTAACCACCAGCACGGTCTAGACTAGCGAGAGACCCTGTCTCAGCAATCATGGTGGGTGGCACCTGAGGAACATCTGAGGTTGCCCTCTGGCCTCCACACAAGTGCACATAGAGGCACACACACATACAGCAAAAAATTTTAAAGCAAACAACAAAAATGCTCTTAATGTAAGGCTAATTCTTTTAAATTAAAATAAAATCAGGACTAAAGCTGGATAGAAAGTTTTGGTAGTTTTATCAATTTCTAAGTTTCTAATATATATATTAGAAAATGGGTCTTTTTTCACAACTCTCTGGTGGGCTGATTGCACACACACGTGTGTGTGTATGCACATCTGTGTACAGATGCATATACATGTGATTTTTACCCTAAAAATAATTAACATTGCTGGGCATAGTAGCCCACACCTTTAATCCTAGCCCTCAAGAGGCAGAGGCGGGCAGATTTCTATAAATCTAAGGCTAGTATGTGATATGCATAGCTAAGTCCAGGCCAGCCAGGAATGCATAGTAAGGCCCTATCTCAAAAAAAGAGGGGGGGGGACATAAAGAGATAAAAGAAAATATTTAGCCCTGAAAGTATGCTATCTTATGTGTAAATTGGTTTTTAATATCTAAATAGTTAACATTCAAAGCATGTAAATGGAGTTTATAAAGCTAGCATGTTAGGGGTATTTTTCACTGATGAACTGAGGAGCCCTAAAGATCTGTGAATGAGCTTGACAATGGTGCTGACATCCATCTCTTCCAGGACAGTGCCCAAGAAAAAGACAAGATCTCAGGAGTAAATTAGGAGCATGGAGGACACGGGGAAGGGTAGAAGGGGAGAGGGGAGGAAGGGAGGGGAGCGGAGGAAAAAATGTATAGCTCAATTAAAAACAAACAAACAAAAAGAGTTACTTTCTGCCTGGCCAAAAAAAAAAAAAATGAAAATTACCTCCTTGAACCTTCACCCCAAACCCCCACCCCGTTAAGCAGGAAAGACAGTATCTGCAGCTTCAGGGTCACTGAAAGGAACAGCAGGACACACCCAGTTTCTTCTCCATTAATGATTGCCTCAGTCATTCGCTTTTTCCTTTTCCTTCTACCCAGTTCTGTCCATTTTCTGATCCAGCTTGTCACTTCATACACACACCTTCATCTCAACTGTCCTACTGGACAAGTCTTTAAACTCCTAACGCTGGTCTCTTCCTGAAGACCAGAAGGTCAAGGCTGATCCAACTGTAGCAGACCCGACATTTGTCAAATGCAGATTCCAAGGCTCTGTCTTAAAAGGCCACGCTTCTCCAAGTCTACCTCAGAGTGGCTGGGGACTCTGCACTGTCACCTGGCTCCCTCGCCATACCGCTAAACCTGGGAATCACCAGAGAAAGGCCACAATTTTGGGGCCAAATTTGAAGCAAATGTTAGCTAAATAATAGCCAGGATGATGGGCTCTGGCCAGGACCATTCAGGGGGCCCCAGAATATGACTATGAGTCATAACTTGCAGAGGCTTATACAAGGAAACCCACCCCACAAGACCACAGTATTTCCAAACAGGACCAATCAGAGGCAAGCATATATTCTGACGTGCTTCCTTCCTGTGTATCTCTGGCCTGCATACAATCAGGGACAAAACATACATCTTGACGTATTCCCTGCCCACGTACCTTCCACTACACGTGACCAAGCACGTTCAAACAAACTTGTTTAGGGGAGTGAAAATGTGTGTCTTATTATCTTCCATAAACCACAGCCTCCAGCATTTCAGAAAGTATCTGTCCTTGGGTAAGGGGCTTACAGATCAGAGGCATTTCTGTTTCCTGGATCTCTTAGGCACAGTCATTAAAACATAACTTAGTCTCTCATAACCCAGTGAGATGATCAAAGAAGTGAATCTGTGATCTGAGAAAAATCCTGCCCCAGAAGCCCTAGAGCTCCATTTTCTTTAGAGCAGAGAGTCAAGATGGGGACAGAGCAGACAACCTCACAGGGACTCTCGGGCTGAGTGACAACGAAACCTGAAGCAAGCTCGCCATGCAAGCCCGACTCCTACTCTTCTGGATCACATGGAAAGATTCATTTGATTTGTCTAGACACCATCATCTCCCCTTCCTCTAGGACCCCCTAGATTCCCTCTCCTGCTGATCTGATACTGCAAGCAAAGCTAAGCCCTCCTCCTCCCCCCCCCAGCCAAGCAAGGTGAGCTTCTTGGACATTTGCAGGAACCAGAGAGAGAAGGGGTTCTCTTCCTGCAGAGACACTGGGCTAGAGGAACCCAAGCCTGAGCTGCCTTTAGGTGAGACAGACATCCCACCAGAGACAGACAAAAAAAGGACACAGTGCTACTGAGACTGGCAGCTTTAGGACCCTGGCAATGAGCTCCTAAATCTCTTGGGTTTGACAGTTTGAGGAAGAGCTCCTTCCAACTGGGAGTACTGACCAGTACATGGAGTCAGGTCCTTGGACGAAGTTCTTCACATCCTTCTCTCCCCTTGCCCCGATGCTGCTCCACACAAGTGAACCTGCCATTCTGGGCTCCCATGGAATTCTTCTGCACACCAGATGTCACTTCCTTACCACTGAAACTCTAAGGACCATTTCCCATGCCCCTGTGCACAGGGATCTTGCTTAAGGCTAGAACCAGCTCACTTTTTTTGCACCCTTTGCTTCCGAGATTCAAGTTACAGCATCAGTGGTTTTTCGTTGGTTTTGTTTTCTTTTCCTTTTTGCAAACTTCCTGATTACTTAAGACTAACACCTGTTTTATAGCCTCCCCATCCACCCCAGCTCTGCCCTCATCTCAGACAGATGTCTTTCAGTATCACAGCCTGAGTCGGTCCACGGTCCAGGGGGTGCTAAACAGTAAGCACAAGTCTCAGTCTTTTACCTGTACAGGATGGTAGCCCAAACCTTCAGCGTGAGCTGGTATTATCTCCATTTCACAGGGGGAACTGGGGCATGGGAAAGCGAAATAAACTGACCTAGAGTCACCCAGTTGCTAAGTGGGGACGCAGACAAGAGAGGTGGCAGAGCTGGGACACTCTTAACACATTCTCTCACCTCCCAGTTCCTCATTTCTCTATCTGCAACATCCTCCATATTTACCCCATGTGTGTTGGTACTGTACAGGTGCCAGGAAGCCGGAACTTCCTGAAACAGAGTCAGTGGGCATCTGAGGGTCTATGGAGAGATGTCAGTTAAGGGAAGGACCCTTCCAGGTCCTACAGGTCAGTGAATTGGTGTCCTTGCTAGACAGATTCACCAACTACTAGATAGCCAGGAAGTTGGAATATAGCTGGACTGAAAAGACCAGCTGAGAAGCATATTGTAGCTTCTGCCCATCCCTCTCGGCGTTCCTCTGCCTCAATTGTCCTCGTCAGGAAGGCAGCACCCACCTTCAGTCAGTCTAGGACTGTGTTCAGAAAGCTCCTTCTTGTCCACATCCTCGCTCATTACTTGCATTCCTCAACCCTCTAAAAACTTCGCATAGCTGCCTCAAAAGTTCTGGTTGTCTAGTTCTGAACAAAGGAAGCGGGACAGTTTCACCATCTCCAGCGCTTTATTTACAAATGCAGATGTATCAAGATCTGCTCAGCTCTGAAAATGCAGGCTTGGCAACACCCTCCCAGTATGCCGGCTCTGTCAGCTTCGGACTGCCCAGAGCCACCCGAACAATGTCTTAGCTTCCACCACACCCCGTCCTCCTGTACATCACCCCAGTTATCATTGACAAACACTCTTCCTGGCGTCTCCTGAGGCAGAAAAATCTCCGCAATGCATGTATACTGTCATTGTAAAATACAAGGCAGCCAAGCGCAGCAAGGCCCGCACGGCAGAACGCAAGCTAATTAGCGCTCACGATGACTATAATCAGAATCGTTTATTGAGTGCTTCCTATGTGCCAAGCGCTGTCCTCGTCGGTTTTCAAGCCCTTAAATCCTTCAAGACAACGCTGTGAGCTGGACAATCCGATCCCCATTATGCCTGCATGCGCATGGGGCACAAACAAGGGCACTAAAAGGCTCTGTCCCTCTCCAGCAGCAGGTTCACCAGCGAAAGTTAAAGAATAGGGAGGAGGGCAGAGAGAAGTGGCAGGGAAATCTCAAGAAAGGAGGGGAGGGCGCTCACTGAGACACTTCCTAGTCATCGTTACTCAGCACTTTGAGGCTAGCGCCATGGCCGCCCTGGCCGAAGGAGACACCTCTGCCTGGGCAGTCCTAGGATGCTCCCCAGCCCCAGTCTGGAAGTATCTGACTTAGGTCTGTTTGGGGCATCTGATCCTAGAGGGTAAAAGGGCAAGAGGGTACTGCGAACTCCCCAGGCCGGGCAACAGTGAAAGTCCCCTTAGGGCAGCCGGGCGCGTGCTAGCTTCCCACCGCGTAAGAGCAGGGCGGTGTCTGGGAGCCCGGAGCTCCCGGAGCTGCTCCAGGCGCCTGCGCTAGCTCCTCCCCCTGGAAGCGAAGGGCGGGGCCAGCGGCGGGGCCAGCACTAGAGCTGTCCCAGAGCTGCTCAAGTAGCCGATTATTGCTCCGCCCCCTGCAAATCTGATTTCCGCTCCACCCCCATGGAGGCGTGGCTTGGGCATGGCCTGCCGAGGCGCCTTGGCGGGCGCGGGAGGCTAGAGAGCGCGTCCCCGCCGCGCGCGCCCGTCCGCCCCGCCCCGCCGTGCTCCGCCCCGTCGCTATAAAGAGAAGGCGGGCGCCGCGCTCGGCTGCAAGCTCCGTCGTTGCGCCTCGGATCCGTTCACATCGGATTCTACAGAAACTCGTGTGGTTCCTCCCCGCCGACAGCCAAAATGGTGAAGCTGATCGAGAGCAAGGTACGCGTGCCCGGGCGCCGCGCGCACCCCGCCGTGCTGTGGAGGCCGCCCTCTGGATCCCCCGCCGGCTGAGGGGCCCGGGGCCTGTGGAGCACGCCCTGGGGGAGGGGACAGGAGTGGGGAGGGAGACCCTGGAACGCCGGGGACGCGAGGTGCACGCGCTGGCAGCGCCTGGCTTCCCCGAGCTGCAGTGTCCCCCTGCTCTCCTTACCGCCAGCCCGCATCTGGCGAAGGTGAAACGATGGAGGGGGTCGTCCAGTGGGCCCCCCTCCCCCGTCTCAATCAGGATTGGGAGTCTCGGAGGAAATGCAGAGCCGCCACTCGTCGCGTGCACGGTGACATACACAGCGCGGGGTGTGCTGTGTCGCAGGGCTAGGCCAGAGTTTGCCTCCATCAGTGGCCCGCCGCCTAGAGGACCAGTGCCCAGTCGGTGCACGGGGGTGCGGGTGCTCCAGGTGACTGCTAGGGGGAAAGGTCCGGGCCGCACCCGCGGGACTCCTCCTCCTGCGGCTCAGGGCGTGTTTCCGGCAGCGCTGGCTTTGGAATGACTCAGTCCCCAGTGTCTAGGCCCAGGGGCCTCGATACCTTAAGGTTTCAGGGATTCCACCCACAATAAGTGGGCTTTGCCGGAACCAGGGCTCTTCCCTGGGAGTAGTCCCCCACAAAGTTCTGCTTTTGCCTTTTGGGAAAAGAAAAAAAAATACCCAAGGGAAAAACTGTTGCCATATTCGAAAGTTACTGAGAACGAAAATCCTCCAGATTGGGAAACCCGGAGCCTGTTACAGTGTTACTACTCGGGGAATATTCGTAAAGTCGAAAGAGAAAGGGGTGGTGGTAGGAATCGATGTAAGAAGACTGTCTCCCAAGTTTAGTTGGCTTGTTAACCTAGCTAACTTGGGGACCCCAAGGAAGGCAGGTCCATGCCTCCAGTTTTGAGAAACTGGTTGGGTATGTGATTTGCTCAGAATCCGCCCAGCACCCAGTTGGGTCCTTACCGGTTTAAACTGTCTTACTTAAAAGGGACCTTTGCTATTCCAGCAGGACAGATGTGCTTTGATGACAGGAAACCAGTTATTCATAAAAAGCCCGGGCCTCAAAGGCCTATTAACAAAGCCCTGATCAGAGTTGCCACCATCGCGGCTTAATTGACTACGCCTAAAGTTAATCTGATGGAATAAGTCGGTTGGATTAACCATGCGGAAGGAATGAATAGCTGTTTCTGGGGACTGTGTGGGTAGTTAAGGACCTCTGGGGTCTGTCTCCAGACAGGAGTGCATTGGTAGGCTATGATGTAATGAAGAAGAAATCAACAGTTGGTTTGCTTTGTTTATTTTGTTTTTTTGTTTGTTTGTTTGTTTTTCGAGACAGGCTTTCTTTGTAGCCGTGGAACCTGTCCTGGAACTAGCTCTTGTAGACCAGGCTGGCCTCGAACTCACAGAGATCCTCCTGCCTCTGCCTCCTGAATGCTGGGATTAAAGGCATGTGCCACTACCGCCCACCTGTTTGTTTTTAAGGCTAAAACTGGCCGTTGGTTCAAGGCCAGCCTGGTCTATAGGGATAGGCCCCAAGGCTACACAGAGAGAAAAAAAGACTAAAACCACCAATTTTTGAACTGCACACAAGGCACCTTGCACAGTGCCTTATAAACTGACCAGGGTGTTGACTTGTGCCTCTAATCACTAGCACTTGGGAGACTGAGGCAGGAGGATCACCACTGTCCTGGGCTACAGAGTGAGAACCTGTCACAAAAAGCAAAGAACACTTGGTATTATACCTTTGGACTGCGTGTGGTTTTGTTGCCTGGGGCTTTCTGTTTTGTTTTACATGTACGGGAAGGGCTAATCCATTCACTTGGGGCGATCAGAGGACAACCTGGCAGGGATGGATCCTGGGTTTCGAACTCAGTTCCTCAGTCTTGGTGGCAAGCACCTTAATATGCTGAGTCACCTTGCCAACCCGTGAACTGGGTGTGTTTGAGAAGAGGCTTCTTAGCAACCGCTCCTAACTACGCCAACTGCTTTGTTTTGTCTCCAGATCATTGGTGTCACTAATTGTGAATATTAGTTTCTGAAGCTAAAACTTGTGATTTGCTTCTTAGATAATTTTGAATACTCCTCAAGCCAGGAGTTCGGGCACGTTGACACACCTGGAGAAGAGAACTTGTTTATGGAGTTTACACATCCCTGCCTCTGTAACTCGTGTTCACCGAAGCCAGGGAGGGTTCGAAATGCAGTTTGTCCTGCTTTCCGTGTAATCTCATGAAACTTTAATTGAGGGTCAGCCATGTTGCAGATGTGGGTGTCGTCAGACCAGCCTACCGTACTGTCTTCACCTATGTCTTGCGGTATAGAGTGGGTGGTGTGGACTTTTTTATACGAAATTTATCTGCAACAACCAGAGGTGGTTTGAGGGGGTACTTCCATTACTCTGCCCTGCACTCCTCACTCCTGATCCTGACACACCCAGACATGGGTTGAGGGACCTGTATAACTAGGTTAATCTTCTGAAATTGTCATAGCCATTCTGTACAATTCTCAGAAATGACCTAAAAAAGTAACTGTGTGCAGGGCTGAAGAGATGGCTCAGAGGATAAGAGCATTGGCTGTTTGTCAGGGAGCAGGTGTTCCATTCCCAGCACCCACATGGTGGTTTGTGATTATCTGTAACGCCAGTCCCCAGTGCATCTTCTGGCCTCTGAGGGCACCAGGCACACAGTGTACATTTATACATTTATACATTGTACATTTATGTATAAATGCATACAGATAGAATCATCAATACTTACGAAATAGAATTTTTTTTAAATAGAGTAACTATACTCTGTGAAGACTCCTTAGGTTTTTGGTTTGGTTGTATCTGTGTATGTTTTAACTTTGTAGTCTTGCATATATTTACTTTCCTTTGTTGGGCCAGATCTTAGTTTGGCCCCTTTTTTGGTTTTTTTTGAAACAAGGTTTTTCTGTGTAGACTAGGTTGGCCTCAAACTCTTGGAGAATCGCCTGCCTCTTCTCCACTCCACCCCCCACTAGGCTGGCTTAATTTTTGATAACTAATTTGACCAACATTTTTTTTCCTTCCTGGAGGAAATATTACCTTCAGATGTAGGATTTTTATTTGTTTGGTTTTGGGGTTTTTGTTTTTTGGGTTTTTTTTTTTCCTCTGTTACCCCAGTTTGGGTTTTAGTCAGCACCAAGTGACTAATGGTTTAAATGAGTCCTTAGTTAGGTTAGGTTAGAGTGTTAGGTTCCTAGGGTTACAGTATCAAGGCTTTTGGTAAATAATTCAAAGGAGGTTAGTGGTGAGGGATTTTTTTTTTTTTTTTTTTTTTTTTTTTTTTTTTTTTTTTTTTTTTTTTTTTTTTATTGCTGGGACTTTAATGTGGCCAGTGTTACTTAAGCAAAACAGGCAAAGGAAAATTTCTTTTTGGGGAGCTAACATTTGACTTTACCTAAAAAGCAGTGAGTTTTGATCCATAGGGCAAAAGCCAAAGGTTGAGAAGCAGTGTGATCCAACTCCAGAAGGCCTGTATAAAGTATAGAAGGGGCTGGAGAGCTAGAATAATCTCTTCCTCCTCTTCTAGAGGACCCTCATTCAGTACCCACTACCCATGGCCCCAGCTCCAGGGGATCTCATGCCCTCTTCTGGCCTCTATGCAACAACACACACACACAAATTAAATCTTAAAGCACACAAAATCTGTTTCTGCTAATGGTGACCTGCGTGAGAGGTTTGTCTCCTGGACGCTGCCCTGGGGTTGTGTTTCACCCTAGACAAATTCTTTCATTATTTCCCCATTGGTGAAGAAACTTGTGACTCTTTTGTTGCTTAACTGTGTCTTGAGGCTTCTTTAATCTTGGAGGCTCCTTTCCTCAGCCCCTAAGAATCCCGTAGAACTTCCTTTGATGTGAAGACATTTTTGGTACAAATGCCGGTTTTCCTTTTTGTTTGTTTGTTAAAATAGAGGAGTCGCGGGCTGGGGCTGTAACTCTTGCTAGCATGCGCAAAGCCCTGGGTTTGCAGCGTCATTATTTTATGCGGTATTCCTGGAGACCTAAAGACATTCTCGTTTCATCCTGTCAAGTGCAGTGATACCGTGTGCAAGATTCTTCTCCAGCCTCTCACTTGGTTGCTTTGGATAAAAAGTAGGCCTTATTAGGTTACTCTTAGGTTATACTTAATATCTTTTTGTTGTTTGTGTGTTTGCTTAGGTCTTTTCTTGCATGGGGGGGGGTCTCACTGGCTAGCCTGGAATTGGCCAGTGTAGACCAGGTTGGCCATCAGCCATCCTCTGCCTCCTGAGTGAGCAGTGGGTTTAAGGACATTGGGTCCCACTTATCTTATAGAAAGTGAAAATATATGACACAGGTGTTTTGTTGGTTTTTTTTTACCTCCCTCCTCAGGAAGCTTTTCAGGAGGCCCTGGTGGCTGCGGGAGACAAGCTTGTAGTTGTGGACTTCTCGGCCACGTGGTGTGGACCTTGTAAAATGATCAAGCCTTTCTTTCATGTGAGTATAGGAGCCCTGGGCTTCGAGGCTGCCCAGGGGTCACAAGCTGGGGTGAAAGGGTTGAGGATGGACGGACGTGAGGCTGTGTCTTGTTTTCCTGTGCCGTTGTTGTCCTAAATAGCTTACATAATGAAGCTCACTGGGGACAGCTTTCGGGAGTCAGTTTTGTCTGTCTTAAGTCGTTTTGTTATTTTACATTTGAAACCTGGGCCTAGTGTGAAATTAAGGCCTCGAAGTCACAAATTACTTTCCCCTTGAGAAAATTTGATTTGGAGACACCTGCGCCATTGCTTACCCTGCAAGCTGAACCTTTAGACCTGGCTGGTGAGGTTGAACGGCAGAAAAGGAAGGGAACTTAGGGCTTGCTGTGCACACTGGAAAGCGAACCGGCTCCCAGAAGTTGCCTTGTGACTTCCATATACATGTTATGGCACATACACAGACATAAAGTAATAATAATACAATAATAAATAAAATAAGAACTTTTAAATAATGGAAATTTAAATTTTTTAGAGTATGGAATTGGAGAGATGCCTCAGTGGTTAAGAGCACTGACCACTCTTCTAAGAGGACCTAGGTTTGGTTCCCAGCACCCAAATGGAGGGTCATGACCTTCTAGAACTCTAGTTCCCGGGCAGTCAGTGCCCTCTTCTGGCCTCTGCAGGCACCAGGCACAAACATGGTACAGAGACGTGCATTTAGGCAAAACACCATCTGCATGAAATAAAAGTAAATAAACCTTTAATCTCTATTACATTTCCCTTGAAGAAGCTTAGCTATGTTGACTGCCATTATCCAGTTCTAACACTTTTGGGTTTATTTTTATTTTTCCAGTCCCTCTCTGAAAAGTATTCCAGTGTGGTGTTCCTTGAAATAGATGTGGATGACTGCCAGGTACGTAGTGAGAAGCCGGATGCTGCGGAGCATCTCAGAGGGGCTGTCCTCTGAAGAATACCCTGTTCTTTAAAGAAGAAATGGAAAAATAATCCTAGAAGTAGGACTTAGTCTGAGAAGTTCTGTTTGGGAAGATTGGGGTATCCCAGATATGGGTTTAATCCTAGGTGCTGGGAGCGGTGTGTGGTACGGTCTAAAGTGAGCGTCTAAACAGTAGCTCTCAGATGATGGAGGCCTTTGTGTTGCAAAGGCCTGTATCCTGCTCCCCATTCTGTGATGCTCTATAGATACAGGTGGACTTTGGCTCTAATAGATAATGGATTGGATAGTGTCGTGGAATTGCGAGGCTGCTTTTGAGACACTCGCTACTTCCCGTGGCATGGGAGCTGTATTCACGGGCTCATTCTAATGGTGCTTGGTTTGAATCAGCGGGAAAGCCTGAACATTGAAGAGCCGTGGTACGTTGGAGAGCTGGGAGGACTTACGCAGAAAGTTCTTGTTATCCACTCGGTTCTATTCTGTGTACTTTCTACATATTGATTTATCTTTAGCACCACCCCCCCATACTGGTATTGGCACTGTCTTATTTAGAGATGGGGAGGCTGAAATAGGGAGAAGTTGTTCTTGGAGTTGCAGAGCCAGTATTTAAAACAACGCTGCGGGGCTCCTCTGCCATTGCTCTGATCTTTTCTCGCTTGCTTCCCCTCCACACACTCACCCTAAAGGAGTGCAGGTCAGGTTCTTAGCATATGACCTTACCTGTCATAGGCCACTGGGCTGGAAAGGGCTGCTTGGGATGGAGCACCAGGGCTGCTGGGGGTGCATGAGTACTTGTGCTTGCCCAGTGGGGCAGGAAGGAGGAGAAAATGGGTGACCGCTAACTCAGTGGGCTGGAATCCAGCACTGACTCGCTGGCTTCTGCTGTACGCTAAACTCCCATCTTCCTCGAGTCTTGTTCTCTGCCTATAATCAGATCTCCATACCCAGCCCTCAGCCTGGCAAAGGTTCTGGAGGGTCACGTAGGAGCTCCCACTATGTTCCATGTGGTTTTTTTTTCTCAGTACACTTTCTGACCTGTCCTACTTAGTGGTGGAGGCATAGGAAGGCCCCTGGTGAACATAATATTGCATTGATGGCCAAGGGGGTGTGATGCATATTTTGTAAATTAAACCAAAAAAAGGAGACAAGTCTGTAAGCTTTCGAATACCATGTATTTCAGCTTTACTGAGAAAGCTAGGCCTGGGTTAGTAGGAGCGAAGCGAGTGAGCATGGTTAGTGTTCCTGTCACTCTCTAGAAGGCTGTCCTAGCAGTAAGATTCGGTGTGATCTTGTTGTACATACTCAAAACATCTGAGATTAGGTTTTAAGGAGACAAACCAGGTCAGCGTTTAGCAGGGGTAGGGTGTAGTCAGTGATTAATTGCAGGGAGGGCAGCTGGGGAGTGAGGGGCTGGTTTACAGCTTGCTGCTGCTGGTCTCATGGCCCTGCATTGGTCAAAGCTCAACTTGAGAGCTCTGCGTGGATGTGAGTTTTTGGTTATTTTTAAAAAGAGGGAAGTAGGGTTGTGACCCTGGGTTGAATGAGCAGGTGGTGAGAGAAGCGCAGGATCAAGAATGGCGTCTGAGAAAGTGGTGGCTCACACCATAATCCCTGAGCGTCTGGAGGGACTACAGAGATTGTAAAAGCCAAAGAATAGTCTGCGGGCCTTTCCAATCCCTCTAAGAGTAGGTGTCACGGCCCGCAGAGCATCAGCTGGGAGAGGGAAGACCTAGATGGTGGCAGGCAGAGTTTTGCATCAGGCCTTACAATTGTCTTAGATGGCAGTGCTGCCTTGCTCATGGGTATTGACTTGGCATGGCCATAAGAGCTTTCCTAGACGGCAGTGCTGCTGTGTTTGTGGGTATTGACTTGGCATGGTTGAAGTGTCGGTGCTCCCAAATTTAAATTTAACCCAGTCTGAAGCTGGCGTGTTTGGGGAATTGATGATAATACAAACAGGAACATCTTGGGCAGTATTTTTACTTTAAAGGAAAGGAGACACATGAGTAAAGGGGGCACATTAGTAAAGCTGTGTCCAAATATATCATAGCTACTTTATTTAGTTAAAGCATTGCTTTAAACCAACACTGCTTAACTATATGTCAATAATTAACCATTTATAATTAAGCTGTTGCTGGTTTATCTTGTTTTCTACTGTTGTATAAATCTAGCAGATAAAACGTGTAGGAAATACTGGGCATTGAGAATGATAGGCCCTGTGACACAGCTATCTCTGTCGGTGCTGGTGGATGGAGTATTGGAAGTCTCGCCTGGGTGGGCAGCCCCGGTGGGTTTGACGGCATGAAAGTCATGAGACTAAAGTCTAGTCAAGACTTCTGCCTCTAGGGTTAATGAATGAGAGGAGCAGATCAAGCCACTGTGCGTGCGGGTTGAAAACACATCAGGAAAAAAACATCATTTCCATATCAAATTGAATAGCTTGAAGTGTGGGTCACTCAGACCTAGAAAGATGGCTCTGTGGTTAGGAGCACAGAGGACCTGAGTTTTGTTCCAGTACCCACCCACATCAGGTAGCTCCCTGTAACTCCAGTTCTGGGGAGTCTGACACCCTCTGTGGGTATTTGTACATTGACATAATTTAGGTTTCTGTATCTGTGATGGAAACCCCATGACCAAGAGGAACTTGAAGTGGAAAAGGTTTATTTCACTCACACTTCCAGGTCACACGGTCCATCACAGAGGCAAGTCAGGGCGGGAGGCTGGAGCTGGTACAGAGGCCGTGGGGGAATACTGCTTCTTGGCTTACTTAGCATAGATCTTTAACAAACAAAGTATCATTATTCATGCTGCGTGATGATAAAAGGGGGTGCATGAGTGTGTTTCATATGGAAAAGTCAGTGTGTGTGAGAGAGAGAGCGCCTACAGCATGCGTTTTGAAAAGAAGGGTGTGCATTTAGGTGCATGAGTGATAAGATTAGTAAATAATGGGTAACTTCCAGTGTCTTTTTTTTTTTTTATGAGGCAAACTGTAGAATTTTCTGGAACCCAGCCATTAGGTTTTATATTTTAAAACCCAAGGGTATCTGTATCTATTCACAAGTATTCATACATTAGTTGGAAATGATCAAAAAGTTCAGTTAAAATGTGAAATAAAATACCATGCGACCTTTAAAAAGTCACTTTGACACACAACAAGAGTTCTTTTTATGTGTAAGCATTTTGCTCAAATGCATGTGTGTAAAATCACATAAGTGCTTGGTGCATGTGGAGGGCAGAAGAAGGCATCGGATCCCCAGGGCTAGGGTTACAGATGGTTGTGAACCATATGGGTGCTGAGAATTAAATCCAGGTCCTCTGCAAAAGCAGCTGCTGAGTCACATCTCCAGACCCCATGAGAAAATTCTTAATGCTTTAACTACAAGTTTATATGAGGATATAGTTGCAGTTTTTAAAATAAAATATATATGAGCACAGACACTTAAGAATCTATCTCTTTAATATCCCCTTTTCCAGTGTTTATGATTTATTGGGGTTTTATTTGGAGACAGGGTCTAGAGTCCCGTCTGGTCTTGAAGTGGCTGTATAGCTAAGGGTGGTCTTCTCATGCTCCTGCCTCCGCTTCCCAAGTGCTGAGATTTCAGGTGTGTATTGTGTACTATCGTGCTTGGCCAAGGGTAACTTGGGTTGTAATGCCTGGCCCTGAGCCCAACATCTTGTGTACACACCTATAATTCCAGCACTCAGGAAGCTGAGCAGGAGGATCTTGAATACAGGCCAGCCTTGGCAGTGTGGCAGGATTCTACCCAGAGGGTTCGGAGTGTTTGCCTAGTGTGTGCAAAGCCTTAACTTCCAGCCCCAGAAACAACAGGTAATAGTTACCCAGCCATCGTCTGTATATAACCCATTCTCTTAGTAAAATTGGAAAAACTCAGCAAAAACTAGGACCTGCTGGTTCTGAGGAACATAGTGAGGGGCTGTCGCACTAGCCGATCCCAGTAACATCGTTTTTGTTAGTGCCCATCCCTGGAGGGAGATGTTAGTGAGGGGTTTTCATTGTGTTTTTTGTATTGGTGCTTACATGCTCAAGGTTCTGAGGCTGGGGTTTGGGGTGTATGATGGAAAACATGTCAGGTTTTTGGACTTTTCCCCTCTCTCTAAGTTTAATGTTCACATTCTTGTTTTCATCTTCTCTCCCTGACCACCTTCCCCCACACCCCAGGACATTGCTGCAGAGTGTGAAGTCAAATGCATGCCAACCTTCCAGTTTTACAAAAAGGGTCAAAAGGTACGTCAGTCTGACTTGAAGAACACCAACTAGAGCTGGGGATAATGGCACACACCCTTAATCCCAGCACTCGGGCGGCAGAGGCAGGCACAGATGGATCTCTGAGTTTGAGGACAGCCAGGGCTATACAGAGAAACTGTTTTTAAACACCAAAATAAAAAAATAAATAAATAAATACGATAGCTGGGGCTGGGTGTTGTGGCTCGCAGTTGTAATCCCAACGCTTTGGGAGTAATCCATAAGACTACTGCAAGTCCAGGTCAACCTGGACTACAGGGTAAGACCCTGTTTCCAAAAACAGAAAGGAAAAATATTATCAAGTGGGCAGAGGAATGTGTGGTATAAACACAGAAATAACTGAAGTGACTCACAAGGGGAGATGTGTCCCGCCGTTTTTTTATCTTTCATGGCTGTATGGAGCCTGGCATGATGCTTGTATTCCAAGGCTTAGGGGGCCAAGGCAGGAGAATTGCTGCATATCTGAGGTTAGCCTGGGGTACATAGTGAGTTGCAAGCTAACGTAACATACACAGTAAGTTACGAAGGGAGACCACGTCTCCCCCAAAACCAGAAATAACACTTGGGCAAAAGAATATATAATGCACATGCAGAAAGCACTGAAGTGACTTACAGGAAGTATATCACCCCTTTCTCCATTCAAGATGACGGTGCTGGGTGTGATATTGTGATCTCAGCACTTGAGAGGCTGAGAAACAAGAAACACCTTGGATTCAAGGACAGTCTGGGAACCAGAAAAGACCTTGTTTTAAAAGAGAGAGAGAGACATTGTCTTGCTTCCTGGACCTTTATGCATTATGCAGTGCCTAACTGAAAATTATTCTCTGTTAAGGACCAGTAGCTAGCTCCATAGCCAGCTCACCATTCATATCATAGAGTGTACTGGCTTAGATCTTGGCAGTCATCTGTTCTTAGTAAGAGGTATTTGTTGACTGACTCTTTTCGTCTCTTAACAGGTGGGTGAATTCTCTGGTGCGAACAAGGAAAAGCTTGAAGCCTCCATTACTGAATTTGCGTAATCATGCCCTGAGAAACATAACCAGCCAGCCGCTGTTTAAAACCTGTAACTTTTTTAATTTTCAAAAAAATATGAAGTGTGGAGAGTCTATCCCCAACTGCCATCTGATTATAAATGAGGATAAAATATTAATTCTACCCTTTTTAAAACCGTCTGGAGTCTTTTAATATAAATGAGAGATCACCTTATTTCACCTCTTATTTTTAGTAACATTTACCCACTGAGTTTTTGTTTTACAATAAAAAAAAATAGGAGCATGGAGCGACGGCTCAGTAGAGCCTTGGCTGTTCTTGGAATGGACCTGGGTTTACTTCCCAGCACACACGTGCATGGCACCTGTTCTTTCAGTACCAAGGGATCTGATGTCCACTACTAGCCTCCATGGGCACCAGGCAGGCATGCAGTACATGTATATACATACACGCAAGTAAAAAGAAACTTTTATATCTTAAAAAGATTGAGAAGAAATACTCCTATCTAATATAGTTCTAGGGAAAAAAAATCTCTTGTAATGCAGTTACATTAAAGTCTCTAGGGGTTTTGTAGTTTTCCTTTAATAAACATAAAATTCTGGCAGATAAACAGACCCACTGTGTGGTCCTGACCATGACTAATGGTTCACTTGTGATGAAACATTACCATGGTAACTGACTTTCTTAAAAAGCCTGGTTTTAGTGCTGGTACATGCCTGTGGGCTTCATAAAACTATGAGTGTGTAGACATACATGGAGATTCCAAACCGAGTAGAAGTGGAAGAGATTCAGAAAACCTTGTTCCATTGTGAACAGCAAGGGAATGGGTTTGCCCAGCAGTTTTCAGGTTGATATTGAAAGCCATAGAATTAATTCTCAGTCTTAGGCTAGGCATCCCATTAATCTTTGCAATGACTTTTGTTGGTAAAGATGCTACAGTTCCCAGCCACCAATGAAGACAAGCAAGCATTCAAGGATTAATCTTCCCAACATCCCAGCTGGTCAGTGGATCAGCTGGAATTTGAGCCAGAGAATTGTGACTCCAGAATACAATGCTCTTAGCAAGATTGGTGTGTGGTAATGATTGGGTTTCTTGCTTCTAATAAAATTAGGGTGATGAACTTGGAATCAATGAATGTGTTATGGCCAGGGTACTAGCCTGGTATATAACTGAATAAGACCTTGAACATACGCAGAGAAGGCAAACTAGGAAGGGGCTGTGTGGGGTACATTGTGAGCAAGAACCAGGAAACTGGCCACAGTAACAGTAGCAGTGAAACCTGCCCCAGATCAGGTGGTTGGGCAGGGTTCTGTGGTGAGATGGTGGAGCTGAAACTTGATAGATGAAAAAAGGACTCCGACTGCGGCATGCCAGGGAGTCTGCTTTCCAGGTGAGAACACCAGGCACAAAGGGTGCAAGGTGAAGAGGCCTGAAAGGAGGATGGAGTGGCAGAAACCAGTCATCCCAGGCCGCTTGTGTAGGTAATGGGAAGCTGCTGGAGGATAGCTGGCTTCACATGATGGTAAAGAGGTTTCAACATGAGAAATGGATATGAAAAGTGAAAGCCAGATGAACCCTCGGCAGGTACCTAGGGCAGATACAAAGATCGTAGTGAGAGATGGGGGGGGGGGGAGGTTGAGGACTTGGGAGAATAGGACTCACTTTCTAACTAAACACCTGGGGTACTATCTTTGGCGGAGCCTGCTTGTTCCCAGACCCAAAATAATTACACAGAAATTGCATTTATTAAATCACTGCTTGGCCAATAGCTTAAGCGTCTTTCTAGCTAGGAAATTAAGCCATTTCCATGACCACGAGGCTCATGGTTTACCAGTAAAGTTACCAGGCATCTGTCTCCTTTGGCGGCAGCTATATGGCGTCTCCCTGACTTCACCTTCTTTTTCCTCTATCTCTGCTTGGAATTCAGCACCTTGCTCTATTCAGCCCTGCTAGAGGCCCAGAGCAGCTTTTTAAACCAATGGTATACAGAGGGGAATCCCACATCACTGTCTTGAGGATTCAAGCAAGCAGGTGAAGGTAATGAAGTCTAGGAATCTCAGGTGCTTTCAGACTACGTTCAAATGAAAAGGCTGTGGAGGGCTGTTGGGTACTTTGTGTACTCTGCAGGGTAACACTGGACACAGCTAAATCCCTGCCCCAACATGAAGCTAGCATAAAGCTCCCCAAGGCTAGACAAGAACAGGAATTGGAAGGCATTATCATGTAGATGCCCTTTAGGACCATTTGGGGAAATCAAGGAAAAGAACTCAAGAGTGTAAAGAAACTTAACGTCTGGAGACGGAATCACAGAATAGAAGAAACAGACTTCAGGTGGCCAAAGCGGAAGTGAGGCCCAAATAATGCTAAGAGGTTTGGGAAGGTCCAGGGGAGGAGGAGTAATCCCAATGGGCTTAGGCTGGGGTGGGAGGAGCAGGGAGGGAAGACAGACTCTTAAGTGCTGCTTGAATAAAGGGCTGAAGTTGGATCTCTATCTCATCCTGTACAAAAATCAACTCAAAACGGATCAACAGCTTCACTATAAGACCAGAAACAAGCCACGCTTGGTGGTGACATCTGTTAGCCCAGAACTGGGAAGGTCAAAGCAGGAGTTAGTTAGCCTGGGCTACCTAAGATCACGTAGGTAGATAGATGGATTGATAAATACGAATGACAGAAAGTGAAAGCTGATAATGCATCAGAAACTTCTATAGTGTGATAGAGATGGAAGTCATCATTATCCTATTGGAAGTCACCCTTTTTTTTATAAAGAAACGTGATTTTTGCATTGTTCAGAGCAGCACCCATGGTAAACATAAACAGAGGCATGCATTCACTAATCCGATGTGCTGTGACCAGTTCCTGTCACCTTGACTGTCAGCAGTGACAGATTGTGACCTGGGGTTGTGAGCAGAACAAATCTGTTCTCCCTTAGTTGCTTCTGTCAGGGTGTCTAGAGTAAATGCTGTTCATGCTGTGGGAAATGCTCTTGTACACTGTAAAGATTGTCACTCATACTAGTTTAATAAAACACTGACTGGCCAGTAGCCAAACAGGAAGTATAGGCAGGGCAACCAGACTAAAAATTCTGGGAAGAGGAAAGGCAGAGAGTCAGTCACCAGCCAAACACAGAAGAAACAAGATGAGAATGTCTTACTGAGAAAAGGTACCAAGCCACTTGGCTAAAAATAGACAAGAATTATGGGTGAATTTAAGTCATAAAAGCTAGTTAATAATAAGCCAGAGCTAACAGGCCAAACAGTTTATAATTAATATAAGCCTCTGTGAGTTTATTTGGGACTGAACGACTGTGGGACTGGGCAGGACAGAAACGTCTGTCTACAAATGGTGCCCAATGTTCTGCAACTACATCTGCATAAAATGAGAGCTTGGGAAGGGATTCTAGACACAAAAGAACAGAGTTAAGCATGGCTTCTTGGTACCAGCATTTTCTCAGATGGGCTCTGTTTGCTAGAGGCAAATGGAGGTGCGGCTCCTTTCAGAAAGGCTTTCTGACTCAGTGTTAGCAGCAAAGATCTATCAATTCTCTTGAGAGGGCCTGCCACCAAACACTTAAGTGGTGTATTTGAGCATCTGGCAGCGTGCTTCTTGGTGGTGGCATGGACCTAGAAACTCTACGAATTTCGGCAATAAACATGGCTCCTGCCTGTACCTCCAACAAGAAACTAGACTCTCAGAAAGCTAAGGAATGGGGCGGAGCCAGCCACCAAAGCTGCAGCTTTAACCTTAGCCGTGCTGCTTAGAAGATTAAAGAATCACGTGCTCAGAAAAAGATAGATATATACAGTAAAAACAGATTCTGACAGGAAAAAAAGTCTCTAAATGGTTTACAGTGTGTTTAAAAATATACGTAGGCTTGGGAAAGAAAAGAAAAAGTATAAAGTCCTTTAAAAAATAAATAGAGTAGCTGGGTGTGATGGCACATGCCTTTAATCCCAGCACTTGGGAGGCAGAGATAGGCAGATCTCTGAGTTCAAGGCCAGCCTGGTCTATAGAGTGAGATCCAGGACAGTCAAAGAAACGCAGAGAAACCCTCTCTCAGAAAGCAAAAATAAGCCGGGTGGTGGTGGCGTACACCTTTAATCCCAGCACTTGGGAGGCAGAGGCAGGTGAATCCCTGTGAGTTCAAGACCAGAGTTTTTTGTTTTCTCTTTTTTTTAAAAAAAAGGGGGGGCACTTAAAGATGAAAAATACAGAGAGCAGGAGACCACTTCCTACGTATAACCCCAGCAGCACAGACATTAAGGGCATCATTGAATAAATGGGACCTCCTGAGACTGAGAAGCTTCTGTAAAGCAAAGGACACTGTCACTAAGACAAAAAGGCAACCCACTGACTGGGAGAAGATCTTCACCAACCCCACAACTGACAAAGGTCTGATCTCCAAAATATATAAAGAACTCAAGAAACTAGACCGTAAAAGGCTAATCAACCCAATTATAAAATGGGGCACTGAGCTGAACAGAGAATTCTCAACAGAAGAAGTTCAAATGGCCAAAAAAACACTTAAGATCATGCTCAGCTTCCTTAGCGATCAAGGAAATGTAAATCAAGACAACTCAGAGCTCTACCTGCCTCTGCCTCCTGAGTGTTGGGATAAAAGGCGTGCTCCCATTACCACCTGTTGGGGCACAGACAGATGTGATCCTCTTCCACACTGTCTAAAGGTCACGAGAGTCTGAGCTTATTTTTGCTCTCTCAAGGTTGTTGACAACAGGTGTTGACAAATGAGAGATTCTGACTGGTCCAGGGTGTGGTTAATTAGGATTGTGAATGTTGAAGTAGATCTGCTCAACCCAGACCAAAGGTTGGAAAATTGAAATCTATTCCTTGTATTGTGCTAATGAAATCTGTTGCTTCCCCCCTCCCCTTTTGTTTTGTTTCTTGGGCTTTTTTTTTTAAAGATCTATTTTGTGCAGCTGAGTAGAAAGTACAATGAAAAGGGAAACTTGCCAATTAAGCCGTTCCCGCATCCCAAACTCTCCAGGTGTCAATATGAGTGAGAACTAATGGTGCCTCCTTACGGTGAGTTATAGAACTGCACAAACCAACCTTTGGTTCAAAAGGGTGAAGTGGCTAGCTTATTTATTTGTTTGTTTGTTTGTTTGTTTGTTTGTTGGTTGGTTGGTTGGTTGGTTGGTTGGTTTTCAAGACAGGGTTTCTCTGTGTAGCCCTGGCTGTCCTGACTACTCTCTCTGTAGACCAGGCTGGTCTCAAATTCAGAGATCCACCTGCCTCTGCCTCCCGAGTGCTGTGATTAAAGGCATAAGCCACCACCAAGCTTTTTAGGCTTACGGATTTTCAGTACATTCTCCCAGAGTTTAGCGCGCACACATTGACCTATGCACAAGTTCTTACGCCTATAGTGCAAGGGACCAAGAGAGCAGAGGCCTGGGGCTTGGAATGCGGCCGCACAAAGCCTGAATAACAAGACGGAGCAGACTGGCAGATCAGAGGGAATGAATAAAGTCCAAGTCTGTGTAGCTGGATGTACTTTGTTTCTCTGAACCTGTGCAAAAGGTTC
The DNA here is from genome assembly GCF_014885135.2 of Alexandromys fortis. NCBI lineage: Eukaryota > Metazoa > Chordata > Mammalia > Rodentia > Cricetidae > Alexandromys > Alexandromys fortis. The sequence goes on from NW_026067897.1 coordinate 14,622,972, forward strand.
AGAGTTCAGGGATCTGTGTACAGAAAGTTGCAGGTCCTGTGTGAAGACGGAGCCCAGAGCCCTGGGCAGAGAACTGAGGAGATGCAGACCCAAAGCAGTCCCTTCATTTTCTGCGGCCCTTCATGGACATGCCTGCCCCGAAAAGCCAGGGATGCCAACAGACCAAACAACGTCACGCTGAACGAAGGAAGCAGCGGGACAAGGAGCCATTTAGATAATCCAGCGGCTTTTGGGCTTGGCTGCACACTGGGAAAATTTGGTGCTCATGACTGGACCATACCACCCTCTCCTGTGATCTGAAACGAAATGAAGTGCTAGCACTTAAACCCAACATACACTGGTTTTTCAAGTCACTCGGATGAGTGTTTTCAGTGAGTTTTTGCTTTTGTCTTTGAAACGGAGTCTGCTGTGGCTTGCACGTGAAGTGTCCCCCATAGCCTCACGTGTTTGGTGCTGTTTGAGAAGGTTGTGAAGCCTTTAGAACAAACAGGGGAACTGGGGGGGGGGGGGAGCCTAGCTGGAGGAAGTACTTCAGTGAGGACTGGCTTCCTGTAATCCTAATTCCTTTTTGCTACTGCAGTGTGAGAGAGCAGCCTCACACTCCCGTCATCCCGCCCTTGAGTCAGGACAGACTCAACCGTCGCCCCCTCCGGAACTCTCAGTCAAAACAGACCACTTCTCTCTTAAGGTGCTTTTGTCAGGTTAGATTTTATCATCGCCACAGTAAAGGAACTAAGGCAGATCTCTTTGGCCTGCGACTTAATATTTATGTTACTCAGGCTGGCTTCAAACTCACAGCAATCCTCCTGACTCAGCCTCCTAGTGCTGGGATTATGGGTATGAACCACTTTCATAACTCTTTTTTGTTTGTTTGTTTGTTTTGGATTTTAAGTAAACAGAAATTTATTCCTCGCTTTCCTCACAGCTCTGGGTGTTACACCACATAGCATCTCCTCAAGGAATTGCTTGTTTGTTTGGTGGTGGTGGTTTGTTTTTGCATTTTGTTTTGGTTTTTAAGACAAAGTCTTATACATTGCAAGTTTGCCTCGAATCCGCTTTGTAGCTGAGGTTGATTTTTGAACTCCTGATCTTCCCGCTTCTTAACATTCATCCAGATTAAGAATTCTTCATCAATGTAAGATCCTTAAGGCTAAAACCATAGTTGTCCGACTAAAGCTAAGACAGAGAATAGACCTCAAGAATGTGGGTCTGCCAGAAAGACAAACTTAATATGCACTCACTCATAAGTGGCTTTTAGACATAAAGCAAAGAAAACCAGCCTACAAACCACAATCCCAGATAACCTAGACAACAATGAGGACACTAAGAGAGACATACATGGATCTAATCTACATGGGAAGTAGAAAAAGGCAAGATCTCCTGAGTAAATTGGGAGTATGCAGATCATGGGAGAGGGGAAGGTGGAGGAAGGGAGGAGAGCAGAGAAAAATATATAAATCAATAAAAACAATTAAAAATTGGGGGTCTGAACTTCTGGGAAAGGCTCTTCAATCAACAATCAGATTCAGAATGAGCTGACTAGAAGAAGAAAGGATTATAAAGCAAGAACTCAAGCTATCTCCAGCTGTTAACTGATTTTTCATTTTATTTTATTTAAGATTTATTTATTTTATTTTATGAGTATGACTATTTTGCCTACATTATGTCTGTGTACCACGTGTACGCAGTGTCCGCGGAGGCTAGAAGGGGACATAGGATTACCTAATACTAAAGTTACCGATGGCCATGAGCCATCGTGTGGGTGCTGGGATAGGAACCTGGGTCCTTTGGAAGAGCAGCTTAACCAGTGCTCTTAACCACCGAGCCATCTCTCCAGTCCCGTGTTAACTGATTTTAAAGGGTGCACAAAACATTATATGATGAGCTGACCAAAACTGTTTAACCTATTGTTTTTAGTTTTCACGGTGTGTGTGTGTGTGTGTGTGTGTGTGTGTGTGTGTGTGTGTGCCATCCCCTACTATGTGGGCTCTGTAGGTTGAATACAGGTCATTACATTAGGCTTGGCAGCAAGTGTATTTACTACCAGTTGAGCCATCTTGCCAGCCCTAACCTATCGATTCTTTAAAGAGGGTTTTCCTCTGGCAGAAGTGGAGCAAGCACCCAATCTCATAACTTGTAGGCATCAGTTCCAATCTGTGTTGTGTGGCTTATGAGGTAGTGGAAAGAACAGGAGCATTGGTGTAGTTTGTCAAGAGCAGCAGGACCTTGGGTGGGTCTCGGGCAGTTTCTTGGAGACTTGAGCATCTCCTCTGTAGGATAATAATATAAACTATTTCTCTGGGGACCTGAAAAAACAAAATGTCATATTCAAAGCAATTTTATTGGTTAGATTTGATGTTGGAAACTACCTGAATTGATCCTGAATTTAAAACTCTTAGGGAAGGTGAGGGATAGACAACAGTCATGGGTCACACCAGCAGTTCTTTGGGGGTTTGAATGAGAGTGACCCCCAGAGGCTCATATAGTTTAATGCTTAGTCCCCAGGTGGTAGAACTGTTTGGGAAGGATTACGGGGTGTGGCCTCGTTGGAGGAGGTGTGTCACTGGAGGTGGGCTTCTGGCTTTCAACCCTTCCCCCCCCCCCCCCCCCAAGATTCCTAGTTAGCTCCCTTGTGGTCGCGGATCGATGTGTGCGCTCTCAGCTACTGCTCCAGCACCGCCTGCCTCCCTGTGTGCCGCCATCTCCCCCCTTCTCCCGTCATGATAGTCATGACCTCCCCTTCAGAGCTGGTAAACTCCAAATAAACTCTTCTAGAGGTTGCCTTGCCCGTGTTGTCTTACCGCAGGGATAGAAGAGTAAGCAGGACAGCTTCCCCTGCTGCCTGCCACCTCACTAGGTCTGAAGGCAGCCCTGGCCCCTTCCACATCCAACATCCTTTGCCCTGTTCTTCAAATCCCTCATGGTTCAAATTCTTCTCATGCCTTTTTCTCAGCTATGGATGAAGAAAGAGGCTTTTTATTGCTCCGATTTGGAGATCTTTTTAGCCGGGTCTCCCACCTTCCTGTATGAGGACCCTTAGCTGGTGGTGGACCTTCCTGGTCGGGCATTTGACTGGATGGTGACTACCGATCCATGGCAGCCCAGAAAGAGTAAAACCACATGATGCCAACACCAAGATCATGAAGAGGGCCACAGTGCTTCCCAGAAGGGACGCCCATAGCAGGCAGATGTCTCCATGCTTCTGAGGTACCAGAAGCCATCTGTTTGTTCAAAGAGCAATTGTCTTGGCTTTTTGTGTGACCATGACTTAAAGTGTCCACTAGAGGGCAGGAGACTTACATTTAAGTTGTACAAAGACCAGGATACAATCCCCAGAATAATAGAGTGTTTATAGCAGCTCACAGCCAACTGCAATTCTAGTTCCAGGGGTCCCAGCACTCTCTTCTGGATGCTGTGGGCACCAAGCACACAAGTTGTGCACAAACATACGTGTGGGCAAAACATACACACACATAAAATAGTTTTGTTAGTTTATAAAATGAACCACACACACACACACACACACACACACACACGCATGCATACACACAGCACGGTATTCAGAATAGCCAGAAGAATACCCATTGGATGATACGAAACTCTTGGCACAGCGTGATCATCACAGTCCTTGAGAGGCTGAGGCAGAAAGATCACAGCAGTTCTAAATCCAGCCTCGGCTACAAAGTCGAGTCCTTTCTCACAGAGGAAAATGTGATATCTGCACCATGAAGTGTTGCTCAACAGGAGAAAGCAGTGAAATAGGGGCACATGCAGTGACCCACGTGATCCTCAGTAACACCGTGCTAAGTGGGAGGACCCGACACAAAGGTCACAGATGATGTAACTGTGTTTATGTGCTGCATCCAGAACAGACAAACCCACAACGGGTTTGTGTCAGTGCTGAGATGGATATCCGTGTCTGTTTGGAGAGGTTTTGGTCTTCATTATCTTTTCAACAAATGATAACACGTTGATGACCGGTTAGATCATAGCCAAAGTGGTAAAGAAGTCTTTGCAAGTTGGATTCATTATTTATGAAAGCAGAACAATTTCAGGTCTTAAAGTGAAGGTGAATTTTATTGTTAAATTTCTTTCATCACGTGTCTTTTTGTAGAGACAAAGTTACATACCATTTTCAAGCAGCTTGTCAGCATCTAGTTTGTTCCCGCTGTTAGTCAGCTACAGCCTCTGCATTCCCAAACCTTTTCAACACCCCAAACAGACCCGTTATGAAGTCCCTGTTTCTCTTTCTCTGCTCCCCATCCCTGGCAGTCACCAATCGTTTGAAGCCCAGGCACCTGGGTCTGGGAGATGGGATGGGGAGGAATGGGACTGTGCCTAATTTCCTTTACTATAAACACCAGTGAGAGCTATGGGGATGGGGGGGGGGGTCCTCTTAGAAACAGCCCTGCTACCTGACTTCACGTTTGTCAACCACAAGCAGTACGCCACAGTTCAGCGGTGTTTAAAGACACATCGGAGACACACACATTCAAATGCACATCTTCCTCCAGGGCCTTACACCCCAGCTTTGGCCATTAGTCCTTGATTTGCTGGAGGGTCTGCTGGGACAAGGATGGGCACCCTGCTGTGGCAGCGGACCTGCCATTTTGCTGCCTCTATATCCTAGCTTGTCACTTATTTCTGCAAACCCCAGGAGATGGCATCTGGCTGTTCTTTGTTTCTTATACACAAACCACAGGGAAAAGAAAGTTTATTCAATAAGTGGTTGTGTGACAATTAGGAAATTACCTACAGGGGAAAAATAGCCACATTCTTGCCTTACACCTAATACTTTAATACTACAATAGATCCCAGAGAAGTAAAAGGTTTGGATGGTAAAAGAAAGACGGGGACAAAGACGGGGCTAACGGCAAATGGACTACCGTTCCAGCACTAGGAAGGTGGAGGCCAGGGGATTCAAGCCAGCCTCGGCTATCGACGAAGTTTGAGGTTAGCCTGGGCTATAAAAGACCGTATTTTGTAACGACATCTTAAAATCTGCAAGCAAATGGATGGAGCTAGAAAACATCATATTAAATGAGGTAACCCAGACCCAGAAAGACAATGCACATAGGTACTCACTCATAAGAGGTTTTTAAACATAAAGCAAAGAAAATCGACCTACAAATCACAATCCCAGAGAACCTAGACAACAGCAAGAACTCTAAGAGAGACATACATGGATCTAATCTACATGGGAAGTAGAAAAAGACAAGATCTCCTGAGTAAACTGGGAGCATGGGAGAGGGTTGGAGGGGAGAGGAGAGTCAGGGAGGGGAGCAGAGAAAAACATATAGCTCAATAAAATCAATAATAAATAAATAAATAATAATAATAAATTTAAATTAAAAAAGACAAAACCTCCAATGTTGTGAATTAAAAAAAATAAGAAAATAAAATAAAAATGGAACATATGGGGAAAAAAGAAACCCTATTTTGAAAATGCAGAAACAGAACGAATGAAGCTCTCCCTCCTTCCACTTGTCCTCTAACGAGCCTGGGCAGCCAGAAAGCAGGGCAGGTGCTTCCCCAGAGCAGCGGGTGGGCGTGATGGCCGAGCCAGGGGAGAGGCTCAGAGCAGCGGGTGTGATGGCCGAGCCAGGGGAGAGGCTCAGAGCAGCGGGTGTGCTGGCCGAGCCGGGGAGAGGCTCCTCCACCTCGTATTCTTGCCGAGGCCATTTCGGGTTTAACTAGAACCTTATCTCCTTTATGCAGAATCCCACTAAAAGTTTCCTGCCTCTCTTCGAGGAGCCAAAGGTCAGGGTGCCCTGGCTAATTATCTTGGCTTCAGTTACAGCTGCTTGCTTCAAACTGCTACTTCTGCGAAGCTCCCTTGCAGCTGCCGCTAGAGCGAGATGCCAGGATGTGGTTTCTGCTTTTTAAAAAACCCCATGTTCTGGACACTCGAGGCTACACCCAGACACTTGGATATTCCCAGCCGGCTGGAATAAAGACTTTTAACTGGCTATAGTAGTCACCTGTGGTGAGCTCCCCGTCGCACAGGGAACTGGAGCAGTGTGCAAAGGTCCTGATACAAGTCCAGACTAATTGAATCAGAATGCACAGGGAAGGCACTCAGCAGTGGAGCTTTTACCTTGTCACCAGGAAGATAACCAGCATCCACACAGAAGTCTTGGATGCTACTCCAAAGGGGAGATAAGGACATTCTGTCCTCCCTATCTTTGGCCACCTGTTATGTATTGAATATTTTAATGCATGGCCCCCAGCTTAGGATATTGTCTTAAGAGGGTATGGAGTCTTTGCTAGTTGGTCATTAGTTGGGCTGGGGATAGTTACTGGAGGTTATACCTACTGTCTTAGTTAGGAATCTATTGTTGTGCAGAGACACCATGACCATGGCAACTCTTATAAAGAAAAACATTTAACGGCTTACATTTTCAGAGGCTTAGTCCATTGCCATCATGGTTGGACATAGTGACATTCAGGCAGACATGGTGCTGGGGAGGTAGCTGAGAGTTCTACAGCTTGCACAGGCAACAGGAAGTGATCTGAGACATTGGGAGTGACTTCAGCATATATGATCCCTCAAATTTCACCTCCACAGCGGCACACTTCCTCCAGCACAGCCACACCCACCCCAACAAAACCACACCTCTTAACAGTGCCACTACCTTTGAGGGGCATTTTCTTCCAAACCACTACACCCACCTTTGGTTCCTATTGCTCTCTGCTTCCTGGTGCGCCTTAGGTGAACAATGTTATGGAACTGTTATGGTCTACCTGACATGGGCTAAATCGTGTCCACTCAACCCCAGTTCACTTGCTGAAATCCTAAATCCGGAGCCTACACTGTGCTCTACTTGGAAGTAGGTTTATTGCCAACTTAATGAGTTGAATTAAGATGAAGTTATTAGGTTAAGCCCTACTCCAGTGACTGCCGTCCTTTTAGAAGGGGAGATGTCAACAGAGGCATACATGAGACCATCCCAAGGAGACAAAGGGGAAGCGATTCCTTCATATCCTTCATAAGATAAAGATCACCAAGTAGCGAGAGTGAGCCTACAGAAGCCAGGCAAGGTGTGTAGAGCAGGCTGTCCCACACAGTCCCCAGAAGTATTGTCTCTGCTCACACTTGATCTTGGACCCTTAGTCAAACAAACAGAAACCTGTCCGTTGTGTAAATCACCCTTATTTGTGACCTTTGTTACAGCAGCCCCAGTGAACTAATTAATTACACTCCCCACTGAAGATTTACCCTCCCCCACCTCCTCCCCCACTGCTCTGCAAGAGTACTCGGCAGGTGGCCAGCAGTAAGGACTGTGTTAGAAGAAGAAAAAGGACTTGAGCAAATGGAGCAAAGACAGGTCAAGACTAGCCTAAGAAGAGGCAGTATCTGCCAGTCAAAGAAATGGCAGGGCTGGCAAACAGAGGGTGAGGGTCCCCATTGCTGTGGGCAAGATAAACACCCACTTACTGTTTAGTTGGAAAAGGCCAAGACCACAGAGGCTGCTCAAATGTCAAAGAGGTGGGGCTGGCGGGAAGCCAGCACTCCCCTGGACTCTGTCCCCATGGCAGACTTTGTGGTGGGACTTTTTACCTGGGAGGTGTGTTGGGGGTTTCATGGAGACCCTAGGGTGCTCTGGTATACACCCTGAGTCCCAGCTCTTAAGGCTGCTGAAGGCGTTTCTTTTTGTGACAGTTGCTCATTAAACCAGCAGGTTTTGGTGACCTGCTAAGTTAAGTTCAAACCCTGTGCTGAACCTGCAGCGCCTGGCACTCCTCAGCCCAGCAGCTCAGCTCTGCCAAGAAACTGGGATCTCACTGTAGCTCTTGGAACCGCATTCTAAACTTGACCATTGCCTGGCACAGCAGCTGGAATAAAAGCTCTTGGGGCTGTCGGAGAGAACCTGGGAGCTATGCTTGGCCTTTCCTTCTGGCTCCCTCCGACCTCCTCCCACCCCACTTCCTCGCTCTCTACTCTCACCTCATTCTCCCCACTCCTAACCCCTCACTCTTGCCTTCTCCCCCTTTCTCGGCCCCACCCCAAACCTTCCTCTGCAGTTGAGAACTAACCTTGGCTGCTTCTCGTACCTCCTCTTCCCACCTCCCCGTTCTGCTCCCTTCAGTTTCTCCTTCCCTTTCTCACTTCTCTCCCCACTCCCTGTTCCCCTTCTCTCTTTCTTTCTCTCCACCACCTACCCTTCCCCGCCCCCCACCTTCCCTCTGCCTCAGCCCTCAGTGTTTGCTTTTCTCCCGGATACGGATGAAAGGGTTGGCCTGCCCGTGCCCTGCCCTATCCAACTTCTTGGAACTGGGGGCCTGCTTAATGGCTGAGGGTTCCCGGACGCAGGCATCGGGTCAAGGGCCTCCTATCAACGTCCAGTTCCTCCGCGCCCAGTATGAAGGTCTGAGGAGACAGCAGAGGACCCAAGCCCACCTGATGGTGTTTCCTAAAGGTAGGGCTGGGCAAATTCTGGAGGGAAGGGCCTTTCTGTAGTTGGAACAGATGACTTAAAGTCCACAGTGGGCAGGACCGTGGCTGAGACAGTCTCCTGAAGAGGAAGAAAAGAGCCGCGGATGACCCAGTCAGAACGGAACCAGGGAGGCTAGATCAGGGTGGCTCTGCCTAGTCTGTCCCTTAGCCAAAGAAACAAAGACTTCTGCCAGGTATTTGGCCAATGGCCAGAGTTCCTGGTCTCTGTGCCTATTTCTCCTAGTTCTGATCTGGCTAGACTGGTTAGGTGAGCCAGCTTGGCCCCCTGCTAGGCTAAGTGGAAAGATGGAGGCTCAACCTCTTGATCCACATGCAAACCAGAAAGGTTTTGGAGAAGAAAGATGGCTGCTTCCATTGTTCTGGGAACTGGCTGGGTCAGAACTCAGGGATGGGGAGACAAGTTCTATATTCCGAAGTGATAGGTTATCACACGAAAGAATGGAGTGATTATGTACATGGCCTTGGAACAAAGCCCAAATGTAATGTTCCCATCCCCCTACAGACCAGATCACACCAAAGATAACGCAGGACGGAGAATGGAAAGATGGCTCAGTGGTTAAGAGCACGTGTTGCTCTTGCAGAGGCCCTGGGGTCCACTAGTGCACCAACATGGTGGCTCACAACTAACTGTCACAACCGTCTGTTCCAGGGGATGTAAACGCCTGTTCTGCTCTCCAGAGGCACCAGGTGTGCATGTGGAGCACACGCATGCAGGCAAAACACATATACACATCAAATAAAATTAATCTTTAAAGGGCTTTTTATAAAGAAAGGGAAAACGTAGTGTGAAACTTCTGTGTTGCTGAATATTCTCTTTAACTTGAAGACTGAAGGCAGACGCTATTCTAAAGTATTTGTGTGCAGGGGCTGCAGCCAAAGGTTCCACTACCTGGCTAGGGGCTATGGGCATCTCCTCTCTCCCTAGGGACCCTCCCTTTCCTCTCTTCTTGTGTGTGTATGGTGTATGTGTGCATGGTATGTGTGTGGTGTGTGTGTGTGTGGTATGTATGTGGGGGGTGCACGCATCTGTGTCTGTGTGGTGTGTGTGTATGTATGTGTGTGTGTGGTGTGTGGTGTGTTTTGTGTATGTGAATGTGTGTGTGTTTTCTCTTTCTCTTTGTCCTGAAGTAAAGAGGCCCTGCTATGAATATCTGCCTGTCTGCCCGGCAGCCATCCCACCTCCAGGGCCCTCCCCAGGCAGATGAAAGAGGATTCTGTTTTCCTGTCCCTCCCTTATCCTCTAATTACTGCAGAGCATCTGAGTGCCATGAAGGCTGGGGTGCCTGCCATGCTGAAAGCTAGTGCAATTCTAAGTGTGAGCACATCACCCTCCTCCCTGGGGTCACATGTAAGGCTGCACCTGTTCGCAGAAATGGCTGCACCTGCTCTTCTACTTCCAATTCCTTCCTTCCTCCTTCCTTCTTTCTTCCTTCCTTTCTTTTCTTTTTCTTTTCCTTTTTGGTTTTTCCAGACAGGGTTTCTCTGTGTAGCTTTGGAGCCTGCCCTTGAACTCGCTCTGTAGACCAGGCTGGCCACAAACTCACAGAGATCCGCCTGCCTCTGCCTCCTGAGTGCTGGGATTAAAGGCGTGTACCGCCTTCACCAGGCTGTTCTTCAATTCTTTCGAATTTATTAAACTGAGGCTCAGAGGGGCGTCTTGATGACATTGTTACCCCAGAAGTACCATCTCTTCACCGTACTTTGTTAGCAATGAGACCGAGCCCATTCAGAGAAGAAGTGTTCATGGACTCTCTCCTGCTTTGGGTGATAAAATCATTATTAGAAGTGTAGGACACAGACCCCATAAGCTAAGAGCAATATTCTCTTGTGATGTGTGGATGAATTCAAATGGGAGTATGCTAATCAGCTGGTCATCGTGTGAAAAACATCAGGCAGAATAAACTTTTAAGGAGGCCTGTTTTAATTCGTGGTTCTGGAGGTTTCATCCCGGGGCCACTTGGTTGTGTCGATTTAGATCTTTGTCAGCACAGTGCACTATGGTAGGAGCAGTGCTCTCCTGGTGGTGGGCAGGAAACAAAAGGAGGAGAAAATATTGGTATCCTGGTACCCTGAAGAGCATGCCCCTGTGATCCTACTTCACTTGAGCAGGCACCTGGCAAAGCCTCCACAATCTCCTAATGACACCGTAAGCTGGGGACCGAGCCTATGACCTGGACTTTTGGTACATTAAAGATCAAAATCACAGCAATAAATGTGTGTGCCTGTTCCTCTGTATTTGTGTGTGTGTGTGGTGTGTATTTGTGTGTGTTGTGTGTGTGTGGTGTGTGTATGTGGTTTTTGTGTGTGTGGTGTGTGTATTTGTGTGGTGTGTGTGTATGTGGTGTTTTGTGAGTGGTGTGTGTGGTATTTTGTGTGTGTGGTATTTTGTGTGTGTGGTATTTTGTGTGTGTGGTGTGTGTGTATATTTGTGTGTGTGTGATGTTTTGTCTGTGGTTGCTTTTGTGTGTGTGTGTGTGTATACCCTTTGTCCTTGTTATCCTTAAATACTAATCCTCACTTCTTCCCAAGTTCAAACACTCTCACTTAGGTTTTTTACCTTCATTTATGTTGGAGATTTCCCCATAAAATTGGTTAGTAACTGAATTATTTTTATTAAAAAATATTTTTCATATAATATATTCTGATCATGCTTGTTCCCTCCCTCAGCTCCTCCAAGGTCCTCCTACCCCTGACCCCCCACATAATGCTAAGCCTTTTTTCTTTCTCTTTAAAAAAACAACAAGAAAACACACATACAAAGAAAAAACTCAGAAAAACAGAAGCCAGAATAAATAAATAAAAAACCAATAAGACAAGC
>NW_026067897.1:14634405-14666038 GCF_014885135.2 Alexandromys fortis
CAATAAGACAAAAAAAATGCCCTCAAAAGTCCACATAATTACCACTGAGTTAGTTTTGTGTTGGCCATTTGCTCCTGGGCATGAATGAGGCCTTCCCTGAAGTGTGGTTACTAGACCCAAAGAGATTCCATTGGGGAAGACTAATTTTCCCTATGCAGGTGGATACCAATTGCAGATAGCTTCTTGGTTAGGAGTCAGAGCCCATATCTACTTCCTTCTCTCAGCGCTGGGACCTTCTCTGGCTTGACCCTGTGCAGGCCTGTGCGTGCGGCCACAGTCTCTGTGAGTTCACGTGTGCATCCGTCCTGCCATGTCTGGGTGATGCTGTGTCCTGTGTGCATGGCCACAGTCTCTGTGAGTTCACGTCCTGATGCGTCTGGATGATGCTGTGTCCTGGGAGTCACCCATCTCCACTGGCTCTCACAGTCTTCCCGACTCCTCTTCCACTCAGCTCCCTGAGTCTTGAAAGGGCTCTATGAAGACATCCTATTTAAGAACAAGTGCCAAAATCTCTCACTATAGACTATAGACCCATCTATAAAGGTGTGAGTATATTCTCACTGCTATATTCATGGAACCTCAAATACAAGGTATAGTATTTGATAAATATTTGTTGAATTATGAATAATTGTAATCATATGTTGGGGAAGAATGCATGTGTGTGAGAAAGAATACACACAGTTCGGGTCATGTATCCTTGCATGTGTGGACACACATGTGCAATGTTCTGCTATCTGACTCCCTTGGCATTCAAGATCCCCCTTCCTTATATCGGAAACCTATGGGTTTCTCTAAAAGGGAGCTACCCAGAGACCTCCCAACGGTGACACTGCTGTGTCTTCTCTCCTTAGAAGGGACCATGCTTACTCCAGCTGAATCGATGACGAGTGCCATTTGGATTAACAAGGAGAGAAAGAGTTCCCTGTCCCCAGATGAGACTGACTCTGAGGTTGAGGGGACACTGGAAGACGTGGACAGGAGCTAACATCAGGCTCCCGAGACTCCATGGCACACCTACCTAGAGATGCATCGCTTGGTCCAAACTCTCCATCTGGAAACCAGCCACCAAGGGAACCCCAAGGGCTACCCTGCGGAGTCAGAACCAAGGCTGTCTCCAGAGGGAGACCCTAATGTGCTAGAAAACCATCAGAAGAGTCAGCCAGAAACCGAAATCGCAGAGGCGGCCCAGTGTCAAAGTCAGGAGGGCTGTGGCCCACTACAGGCAGCAGGCTCTGGTTTGCAAACCGGGATCCAGTGTCTTTCTTCCGCAAAGAACCTACACAGGTCTGGAAGGCCGACTCATTACCCATTTCCCCAGAGGAAACTTCCCAGGATCTCCCAAGCTGCCCGGAACCTGGGCTTATATGGCCCACCCTAAAGCTTTGCACTCAGCCAGATGTCTCATCCTTGTGGCCATCGGTCAGCTCATCAAGGAATGGCCCAGCCACAACCAGACAGAGCCTTGAACAATGAGCCACAATGGCACCACCCCGGCTATTGGAATCCTGAGAACTGAACTTCTTTATGGGAAATGGTCTTTCCCTTCAGCGGTCCGGAGACTGCCCACCCGACTGCTTATGTCAAGATGAGCGTGTTCTCTCATCCACGCGGCCCCATTTTAGTCGTATAGAAAAGCATCCCCAATCGTCCTAGGTGGTTTCCCCATGGCTGGGACCAGCAGAACATTTGGTCCCAGAAAGAAAGCAGGAACCTTAGTCAGAGGGATAGTTCCACAATGTCTGGGGGGTCGGTGGATATAGGAGATCTTTTTTTTTTCCCAATATTTTCTGATTCTTTGTATATTCTGGGAAGATCTTTGAGAATTTAGAACCTTTTTTCCCCTGGCTGCTCTGTCTGGGGATTTAGAGACAATTCAGTTAGTAGCAGGGCTCACACTTTTTCCTCGTAAGCCTCCCAGACTGTGGTCAGCCCTGGTGGCAGATCCTTCCCATCTACCATCCTGTGCGTTCAGGGAGTCCTTGGGGAAGTACGGTTCCTCTCACCTGTCACGGAGGTGGTATAGCCCAGCTTCATCACAAATCTGTTTCTCGTCAGCCTTCTCTTCTATCCCCCCCCCATTCTTCCTACCCTTGAGTTCTCTTCTGTCTATTAACTTCATATTAAAATCCACCAACCCCTAGCCAGGTGCGATGGTTAATGTGTGCAGTTCCAGGAGGTGGAGGAGGAGTCAAGACGATGAGGAGTCATGCCTGTGTTATAGGAGGTCCTCCAACCAGAGAGAAAAGAAAACAAAATAACTACCCTTGTGGAAAACGTGTAATAATCAGAGCCAAAGGGAGGAATGCAAAGATCCTCCCGCTTGGAAGACAGGAATCTCCACAAATCGTATCCTTCACAGCCTATTGAATCACTCAGGTCCCTCCGGACAGGCCTAGCATCCTTCAGAATAAGGAGTCTATTAGAAGAGCTATTAACCCAAACGTCATTGGCAGGCAGACAGACAGACAGTAAAGGGGGGCTCTGAAGGGAGTGCAGGCTCACAAGTTAGGGCTGATATCTTACAGGTCTCAGAGGAAGGGGCAGGGTTTACATGGTCAGTCTGTCTCTGAGATTTGCGGGTTGTGGAGCTTGGGAGTATTCTGGAGTAGGAATATGGGATTCTGACGATTTGGGGAGCTAGAAGGGAAGGACACATCTAGTTGAGGTGCACCCATTACACAGGCATGGGATGTGTCACCATGGGTAGCCCACTGGTGCCCCAGAAACTGACAACCTAGTCCCTAAACTTCCCAGGTGAGAGGAGAATGACAGCTGTCATTTTACTGGAATCCAGGCACCTGGAGAGATGGTTTACAGACTCATGGGCTCTGGGTGGGGCGTCTGTCTCCCAGTAGCAGCAGGAACCTCAGAGCCCACCGTGGAGGTAAGGGGGCTGCAGGTGGGCATAGCTTGGGCAATGTCTGGTCTGAGAATCCATGTGTGTTTGCTGGCGTCTCACACAGGTTCTCAGCCTGAGAGGGGCTTGTCAGTGGCTGTGAGGCTATGAGGGGAAAAACTGCAGTGGACAAGGGTGGCCTGATCAGCCCCACCCCAGAGTCTGGCTCCCTGGTATCAAATATGCGCTTTTAAACAAAGCAAAGTCTGTGTCCTTGTGGGGAGGGGAAGCGGGGGGTGTGGAGGGTGGGTCAATGTTTAGTGTTGGCACCTAAGGCAACTCACCCCATCCCGTATCAGATTCTCTCTCTCTATGCACATGCTCCCGGGGCCCCTGAAATCCAATTCATTCTAGGGAGTCACTGTTATTCCTTTGGTGAACAATAAATAAGGAAATAAGGAACTGGTTGGGTTTTTTTTTTTAATACTCTAATAAAAATTAAGAACACATTCTGGGAAAAAAAAAGACATTCTTTTGGCCTTTTATTTATTTAATCCTTGCTTCTCAATTCACACGTAATTGTTTTTCTGATCCTGATATTGTGTGTGTTTCGTGCACAAGTGTGTACACATGTGTGTGGAAACCAGAGGTCAGCTTCAGATATCACTCGTCAAGATCGGCCCCCGTTGGTGTTTTGGCAGCTTTGCCATTGTGATTTTGTGTACATAAGAGTGCACTGTGGTGTGCTTGGCAGGTGTGCACCTGCGCATGTGCACTAATTGATGCAAGAAAAAAAAAACAAAAACAAAAAACAAAAATCCAGTCAGGTCTGGTAAAGCGTAACTATAATCCCAGAACTCCAGAGGTGGAGGGAGGAGAATCAGTAGTTCAAGGCTAGCCTAGGCTACCTTGTGAGTTTGAGGCCAACGTAGTCTACATGAGACCAAACAGAGCTAGAGATATGTCTCGGTGAAGGTGCTTGCTTGAGGACCAGCATTTAGTCTCTCAGAACTCAAAGGGAGAAACAATGAGAAGCTATGTGCAGCAGCAGTAAGTAGCTATGTAGCCGCGGCTGTTCCAGAACTAACTGTATAGACCAGGCTGGCTTCAAGCTTAGAGCAACATTCCAGCCTCAGCCTCACCAGGGCTGGGATCACAAGGACGTCACCGTGTGTGCCACCATGCCTGACTACACTCCTCATTATTCTAAACTGTTCCTCCCTGACCCTTTCCATCTGCTTAGTCCAATATCGTCATAATTAGAAAATCTCAGAAATACAAGATATATGTTATTTATTTTGAGACAGGTTCTCACTGTGTGGCCCTGGCTTGCCTGGAACTCACTATGCAGACCAGGCTGGCCTCAAAATCACAGAGATTGTCCTGCATCTGCCCTGCTGGGATTAAAGGTGTGGACCACCACATGTATAGTACCGGCACTTCTGGACATTTTTTTTTTTAAGTAGGATAGACAAATTCACGCTGCTAACTGGAGGCCAAAAAAAAACACAGAATGCTTTGCAAACACTCCTTCCTTCGGTCCAGCCTTTGAAGCATAGATACACCCTCTCTGTTCTCCCCAAATACCCTTTCTGCCCACCTCGCTTTTAGTGTTCTTTCTATATATCCTTAAGTTCCTGGATATTTTTCAGTTGCTTTGCATGTGTTTCCCCACAGCCAATGAGCAGAATTCCTCGACGGAACATTCAAGGAAGGAACTGAGCCTGTCACTTTGTACTAGGTCTACAGTCACCAGATGGAGTTTTCCCTGGAACGTCCATGCAGAAAGATGCTTCATCCACTGGGTGCAATTCACCCTTCCATCTCTCCTCTACCTGTATCCTGACGACTACATCACCTGGCTATGTTTCCATTGTACTCTGAGAGCTCAGCTTCAGGCTGAAGCAGGAAGATGGAAAATTTGGGGGCAGCTTGAATTACTTAGTTCAAGGCTAGCCTGTGCTGTATAGCAAGGCCCTATCTCAACAAACAAAATCAGAGTGTCAGTGGTATTGGGCTGTGCCGACGAGACAAAGGAGGCAAAGAGGTTAACAGAAGAGACGTTACCCCTGCCATCTGATGCAGAAATGGTATACAATAGCCTCCCTACTCTTCCAGAGCGCTGTGTTTACCTGGGGAGTACTGGCTAGGCACCTGTGATAGCAAGCAAACTGTCTTAGGAAGAGACTGTGTGAAGAGATGCTGTAAAGGGACACCATGACCACATCAGCGTTTATAAAGGGAAAACATTTAATTGGCGTGGCTTATCTTTTCAGAGGTTTAGTCCTTTATCATCATGGCAGGAAGCAAGGCAGCAGGCAAAAGACGTGGTGCTGGAGAAGGAGCTGAGAGTTCTACATCTTTCTCACAGGCCACAGGAAGTGGTCTGGGTGTGGATTGAGCATACACGAGACCTCAAAGCCCAACTCCACAGGGAAACACTTCCTACCTCCAACAAGGCCACACCTCCTAATAGTGCCACTCCCTTTAGGGGCCATTTTCTTTCAAACCACCACACAAACAGAGTCTAATACAGAGTCGGTGCCTATTCTAGGCCCCAACCTTCTCCAGCATGCCCTGTCTGAGGCCAAGGGGACAGACTCAGGGAAAGTTACATGCCTTTTTCATGAGAAGGGTAAGTTTTAAATACGTCAGAAGCTGAGCAAGGTGCTTTGGGCCTGAAATCCCAGCATTGGAGAAGCTGAGGCAGGAGGATGGATGCAAGTCCAAGTCTTTTGCGGGTTCCATAGTGAATTCAAGACCATCCTGAGCTTCACTGTGAGACCCTGTCTCAGAAGGAAACCAGGTGCTGTGAGGGCCATGGTACTGGCCACCGAGACTAATGGCCTGACTTCTATCCCTAGAACGCACATGGTGGGTGGTGGGGGTTAAGAGAACTGGCTGCTCTTCCAGAGGTCCTGGCTTCAGTTCCCAGCAACCACATGGTGGCTCACAACCATCTGTAATGAAATCTGGTGCCCTCTTCTGGAGGGCAGGCATAATGCAAGCCCAATACTGTATACATAATAGATAAACCTTTAAAAAAAAAGGGGGGGGGGGATCCATATGGTGGGAGGAGGGAACCAACTCCTGCATTATTCTCTGACCCCTACATTCATGCCCCAGCATGTGCACATGTGAAAACTCGTGCAAGCTCACACACGCTATTAAATAATTGTTTAAATAAATTAAAATGAATTCTAAACATATTAAGTATTACAATCTCACAAGGAACATTATAGTCAGGAGTCAGACACATTGACTATCGCAGATTGGACGGTTGAACAACATCAAAATTTCATTCTGCAGTTCCGGAGGCCAAATTAATACAGAAGTAGATTTGATGTCCGATGATGGGAGCTGCTTCCTGACTCATCTCTGGCTGCTTGGCTGCAGCTTCACATGGCGGAAGGGCCAACAGATCTCTCTTGGGGGTCTCCTTTACGCCAGCTTCAGGCTAGCATTCTCCTGTAGAGGCGTCTGAGTCTTCCCGTCACCCGGCCACAAGGATGTGCTTCATTCCCAGGTCTCACATCCCTGCCAGTGCACACAAAACACCTGACTGCTAGGAACCCAAAGCCTACTTGTGGTGGTGGGCTCTGATAAAGAGCAGGGTTCCGAGTTTATAACGAGGTGGCCAGCGCCCACAGTAAAAGGCCCTGGGTGCAGCCAAAATCAGATGCATCTTGTAAACCCAATTGTTAGAAACATTACAGGCGGCTGGCACCTCCCTTTCCAAACTGCTCCTGATCCCAGGTTAAAGAGCACAGGGTATCCTTAGTTAAAGCATTTCAGAGCTCTAGGGAGCTCTGCAGATAAGGATGCAGTCAGTCCAGACCGACTCCTATGAACCAGCATGGCAGACATGGTTGGCAGCCTCGGCAATCTTCCCCAGTCAGTCTGCAAGCTGTTACAGGCTATTTGATCGCGTTGTGAAACTCTGAGACTGTGTTAATGAAATTAACCTTGGATCAGGGGCAGAGCCAGCAATTAATTGGCAGGAATTGGCCATAGAGACGACAAGGGAGCCTGGAATTCGGATAGAGAGATGCATAGGAAGTAGGGAGGGACTTAGAGATTTGTGGTCTTTTTGGTTTGGGACAAGTGGAGAGATGCTCTCTTGCTGTGTCTTCAGCCAAAACAAAAGGTCAGCTGGTTGTTTCTTGGCCTCCCTGATCTAGCAGATTTTCACCCCAACAGCAGGCTCCCAAGTCTTTATTTGTACAATAAATATTTATTCGAACAATAGGGACTTAGTTAAAACCTTTATTTGGTGGCCACAGCCAAGCCGGTGCTGTTGGCTGGTGGGAGCGGAAATCCCACCAGGCCTCAGTGTGAGCAGGCCGGGGTACTAACTGTGGGGCCATGGGGCTCACGCGTTAGTTAAAATATCAGCAGATTCAGGTGCAGCCGCTAAGCCAACAGGAAAACAACAGCAAACCTTGCAGCCACAAGACAGAGATGAATGTTAAGTACAAATGGCCTCTTGAAGAGGCTCTCAGAAGTGAGACACGGGTAACAAGGCCAAAGAACAGCAGAACATAGTTTATATGTAGACATGCATGGTGGTCCCCTTGGGACTCCGTCTCTCATGAGTCCTTGTGAAACATGCCATTATGTATGACTTGGGGGGTTGAATATTCAGGTGATTTTTTTAAACAGTCACCGAATTATTGATTGGATCTCTTTATTGATCATATTACTTATCCAGTACAGAAAAGGGTGCCTAGTACCAAGTTGATTTTTAAAGTTAGTGTGTGTGTGTGTGTTCACAATAAGAGGCAAGGAATACAGACACTACAAGTTAGTAATATGGACGGTTTTTTATGGCAGACCAGAACATTCTCCTAACTCAGTAACAATCTGTGGTAACTTCAAGAGCAGGCCACATGCCGGTGCTCTTGGGAAAGCTGTTGCAAAGGGCCAGGGTGTTCCTGTGTTGGCCTTTGGGGATAATAGCGTCTGCCTGCCACACATGTCCCTAGGCCTCAAGATACACAGCCTCCTTTCTTCTTCCAACAGCATCCTCTCCCTGCTTGGTACTGGCCCATGCTGAAGATAGGTTTCTCTGGTCTCAGAGAAAGCAGAGCCCTCCTGGCAAGAGCTTAGCCAGTTACTGACCCGGGATGAGGAGAAGAGTGTGGGAGGAAGGGCTTTGGGGCAGACTGCCTGGCTTGGAGTCCTCTCTTTGCCACTGGTTATGGCAGCTGAGCCTGTCACCCGGATTCTGAGCACATGCTTTGTCACCTGTAATGTGGAAACCAGGCTAAAGTGGTATAAGAAGAGGCTGAGGTAGCCCGTGTGACGCGCTAACCACAGAGTCTCTTGCGGAGCTAGAGTAAGAACTGTGGCTGTTACTCCTGGGAGAAGCATGTGACCATCTGGCCACAATGGTGAGTGCCACCTAGGACCCAAAGGTAGAATCTAAACATGCTAGTTTCACACCTTTATTATGAATAATTTGGGATCCACCTCCCCCCTTTTTACTGCTATTATTGCTCTTTTGAAACAGTGTCTCACTATGTAGCCTTGACTGGCCTAGAGCTGGCTATGTAGACAAGCCTGACCTTAAACTGATATACCTTTGCCCAAAAGGGCTAGGATCAAAGGTGTACACCAGCAACCCGGCTTCATTTCATTTTGAAGTTTTATTTTTATTTTGTGCATGTCTCTCTGTGTGTGAATGCCATAGGTACGCGTCTGTCTGTGTGCATGGCACAGATGTGCGTCTGTCTCTCTGTGTATATGCCGCAGATGTGGTGGTGTCCCACTGAAGCCAGGTGTCAGATTCCCCAGAGCTGGAGTGCCAGACAGCTGTGAACCTCCTGGCATGGGTACTGAGAACCAAGACCAGGGTCCCTTTAAGAACAGTGAGAGCTCTTAACTGCTGAGCCATCTCTCGAGCTCCTTGTTTTGTTTTGAGACCCTATCTATGTAGCCCAGGCTAGCCTGACACTCACTATGTGGAACAGGCTGATTTTGAATTTAAGGCCATCTTTCTGTTTCTGCCACTCAAGTCAGTACTGGGAATGGCTAGTATGAGTCACCTCACCTGGCCGCAGAGTGGTTTCGCATGGAAGTGTTTGAGAAATTACTGTTTATTCTGAAGGGTGAGAACCCTGACAGAAGGCTCTTGGCTAATAATGGCTGCTTTTACCTTAGGGACCACTGCCACCATGTGGCCACTAGTAGGCAAAGGTGAGCATCTCACATGAACTGAAAACAATGGCGTTCTACCCTTCCCGTTGCCAGCTAAGGCAGTGAATGGTTCTCACCCTTTTTAATGCTGAGGCCCTTTAATACAGTTCCTCATGTCGTGATGACCCCCAACCATAAAATTATTTCGTTGCTACTTCATAACTGTAATTTTCCTACGGTTTGAGTCATGGTGTAAATACCTGTGTTTTCTGATGGTCTTAAGCGACACCTCAGAGGGTCTCGACCTACAGATTGAGAGAACCACTGGGTTAAGGGCCTTCTGTACTACACAAACGTCCTACCACAGCGAGACAATCCCCCATTCGCTGTTTGCTTTCTGAGACAGGGTCTCACTAAGTTGCCCAGGCTGCCTTGAATCTGTGATCCTCCTGTCTCAGCCTCCCAAGTAGCTGGGGACACAGGTCCACACACTAACTAGGTCGGGCTTGGTCATTTGGCTTTAATGGCCTGGGATGCTTTCCAGTGCTGTGACTCTCAAGCACAGATCTCATTATTTGCCCAGGCTGTTATTGTCAGTGATCTGTTTGCCTGACTATTGCACAAGGTCTGGGCTCTCTCCCTGAGATGTCAAATTCACAGTAAAGCCAAGAAAGAGAAGATTCTTTATCTGATTCAAAGACACTAAGGGCCAGAGATTGGTATAAGTGCCCAGCATCAAAACCAAAGCTGTTGGGAGGAAAAAAAAATATTTTTACTATTTAAAAGAAACTTTGAAAAAAAGAAAGCTTGAAAACTACATGTACATGTATGAATCTGTACACGGGTGTGTGCACACGTGTACAGGTGCTCACACAGGCCAAAAGAGGATGCCCATTGTAGCTGGAATCCCTGGCAGTTGGGAACCACTGAACCCACGGGTGAATTTTATGCTAAGCTAGTTCATTATTGTTACTATTCCACATGACAAAAAAATTTCTTCTGGCCGGGTGGTGGCGCACGCCTTTAATCCCAGCACTCGGAAGGCAGAGGCAGGCGGATCTTTCTGAGTTCGGGGCCAGCCTGGTCTACAAGAGCTAGTTCCAGGACAGGCTCCAAAGCTAAAGAGAAACCCTGTCTCGAAAAACCAAAAAAAAAAAAAAAAGATGTTTAAACAAATTCCTTTATCTTGCCCTAAAATTAAAATCTGAACATTATAGATAGTTATCTTCCCCCTCCCTAGCCCCCAGGGATTCTCTGCAATTTGTAGACCAGGCTTGCCTCTGCCTCTGGAGCACTGAGATTAAAGGGATGCCTCTGCCTCCTGCACACTGGGGTTAAAGGCGTGCTTCAGCACTGACTTTCTGTTTAAGTTGCTGTCTCTGGTTCGAGGCAGGACACACAATGGTGAGCTGCCATGCTGGGACGATGCACAAAAGCTCCCAGCTGTTGTTTAAAGCTCCCCAGAGCCATTATATCTGCAGCCCCCCAGCAGTCAGTACCCCAGGCTGTCTTAAATGTTCTCTATGTACTGTGTCTTGAGATACAATCTCATGTAGCTCCGGCTGATCTCAAACTTGCTATGTAGCCAGGGCTAGCCTTGAACTCCTGAGCCTCCTGCACGTAAGTGTTATCACCCTTGGCTTGCAGGGTTTTTATTATTTTGATGCACTTTTTTGAAATGGGTTGATTATAACCCTTTCTGGCTTGGAACTTGTTGACCAGGCTGCCCTGAACTTGTAGCAATCCTCCTGCCTGTGTCTCCTGAGTGCTGGGATTGTGGATGTGTGACTCCAGGCCCAGCTTCATGGGGCTTGTTTTCTGGTTTTCACTGCTGAGAATTGAACTTGGGAATTCTATGTATGAAGAGAGGACTGTCCCACTCAGCCACATTCTCAAAGTCAGAGCTCTCAACATATAAAGTTGGGAAGATGCTGTTCGTGACAGGGTAACACAGGAGATGCCTCCCACCCCCCAGATGTTCCGAATAAGAGGATCTGGCTAGAAAACCTGGGGACAGAAAGACTAAAGAGCCCCAGGTGGGGAGAGAAGGTAGAGAGGCAGCTGGAATGCAGAAGAAAGAGGCAGAGCTGGGGAGGCCCAGGATGAGGGACAGGGTTCAGGAAGTACTGGGGCTGGGTGAGGAGACTGGAGAGGACTGGGTGAGGAGTACCTGGAGACTGATGGGAAGGGAAGAGGGACAGGCAGATGTAGAAGAGGAACGGGTTTTCTTGAAGAACTCCTGTTCTTTCTGGGCTTCTTTAAGCTGCAATTCAGTCCTTCATAAAGAAGCGCCAAATACAGATGCATGCTGGGAATGAGATACGGATCTGTGCTAAGGTCAGAGGAAATCTGCTCACTTAGTAAATTTAGTGCTTGTTGGGTAAATATGAGAACTTAGGTTCCACTTCCAGACCCACAGAAAAAAGCCTGACATGGTGATAGTGGTGCGCGCACGTGCACGCACGCATGCACACACACACACACACACAATCCTAGTGATAGTGAGGTAGAAACAGGTCCAATCTAGACTACTTAATCAGTTCCAGCTAGTGAGAGACCCTGCCTCATAAGACAGTTCCTGAGATTCAACAACTAAACCTGACCTTTGCTCTTCACATACGCAGGTGTGTGCATGCACGTGAATGAGCAGCAAGGCTATACCTGAGTCATGGCTTGTAGGTTCATTCTGTTGCTTCGACTCCGAATTCCAACTCCCTCATCAAGGGACGGACACCTGCATCATTTCTGTGGCTCCTGACACAGGGATGCTTTATTAGCTACCATGGCTTCTTTGGTCCCATACGTGGGGGAAGTAGAGGCAGAAACCAGGGGCACTGACATGTCCCTCAAAGCTTAGCCACCCAACCCCCCCAACCTTCTTCCACAGTCAAACAAAAATAGCCATCCCTAAAAAAGGAAAAAAGAAAAACACCACACGCGTGTTGAGTTTTATTGAGAAAATAACTGTATAGCTGCATGGAACGCCTTCACAGTCACTATAAAACTGAAGCAGAATAAAAACATTGAAGTGGTTAACATAACACAGGAAAGCCAGGTACAGAGTATCATTTTTTTTTCAAACACAGTATTGCTGCTGCCCCTCATCCCCCCAACCCACCCTTCCTCCAATTAAAAAAAAAATAAGGAAAAATCATTTGGATAAAGAGCAACACAAAATAAAACTTGGCAGCTTACGGAACGCTTAAAATCCAGTAAATTGGTCGTGTAACTGAAACTGGATATAGTCACCATCTCTAACACTTAGGCTTTTTTTTTTTTTCAATACATAGGTTAAGTCCATTCTTCAGGTGAAAAAAATATCTTTAAAGACAACAATCAACACTGTTTTGGTGTTCCTTGTTCTAGTGTGTGGGGGGGTGTGTGCGTGAATGTGTGTGTGGACACTGATTATATACTGTTTCTATGTCGTTGCCTAGGGTGGGCAGCATGCACAGGGAAGAGGAAGGGACGTGCACCGTGTCCTGCTTCCTTTATTCCTAGATAAGACAGCCAAGGCTGTCAGCCTCGGCTCTGGAGGGAAGTGGGCGTTCAAACACCGCGGTGTGGAGTTCTTCAGGAGGGTTGTGAACATCTACGGAAGCTACACATTTCTTACAGTTGAGACTAACAAGCTTTGATGCAGGGTAGAGCCGAGTGTCCAAGGCAAAACTTGCGAGGAGCCTCTCACCTCGGGCCTATGGGGCAGGGCGTCCTTTCCTCCAGGGACCTGCTGGATCACGTCGGGTAAAGTGATGAGGCCCGTGTGGGATCCTAAAGCCTACAGGGAGACGCCCAAAGAAATGGCCCAAATGTTTCTTGAATGAGGAAAAAGAATTAACCCCCCCCCCCGCCCTTGCCAAGAACACAGAGAAAAGCTGGCTCTCCCGTGAAACAGATTTCCATTTAAATAGAATATTCTAGAACCGTCAGCAAGGAGAGCCAGGAAACAAATGGGAGCCATTAGAATTCAGGGAAACCAGGAAAACAAGGAAATGGAGGGGCCACCGTGGGAAAAAAAAAAAGCTGTGTGACCAGGAAAGAGTGGCAGAAACTGGGCCTCTCCTTACCCACAAATGGAGTACGGCCCACGGTACCCGGCTCTAAATCCCCGACCCTTCAGAACTTCTTGTTCAATCTACTGCAATCAAAAGACCACTTCATCTGCCACCAAAGTGACCCCACAGACTGTGTGGGGGCTCCAGCTGCCGATTCTTTCCTCAGTGTACCCTCCGTGTGGGTCCAAGGTTCCCTTCCAAACAGGACATGAAATCTGAGGAAATCACGAGGACCGTTTCCTCTTGTGAAAACGGAGGGAGTTGTCTGCACTGCCTCCACAGTCTCCAGCAGATCCCAGAAAACATGGGGCAGCCAGTTTTCTTGTATGACCCATACTATCTCACTCTCTAGCTCTATATGCCACTGGGTAGGGCCCTGGGACACTTATCCCTGTGTTTCCCAAGGGAAGGGACACCCACATCACTGTGTTCTCGGGCCAGGCAGTTGGGGCCTCCAGCTGGAACTCCTTAGACAAAGCTGTGCCCTCCAGTGTGCTAGCTAGCAGGACTTCTGATCCGACACAGATGTCATGTGCCAGGACATTTGCCCTGGGCCAGTTTCCCTTACTGTGAAGCAAATTCCTTGCAGCAGCAAGGGTCTCATTTGTTCTCTGCCCCAACATCTAGCATTTTTAAAAACATTATGTCTAAAAGAACGAACCATCTAAAGGCAGGGTGCACTCCCCTCGTATAACCTGGCTACCATCTGTAGACTTTGGCTTAGAGTTACAGGGTCCCTTGGCAGTTCTTAAAGATCCTTGTAAGTCATCAGGCAATTCCCTTTTACCCCGTGCCCACCACTTACCAGTGAATAAGCTTTCCCCCAAAGTCAGCGCTAGTATAATAAAAAGGGTAAAGATAACACGTGGGAAGGTACATATAAATATTGTGGAGCCGCTACTTATTAGAATAACATATTAGATCCTATGACATAATAACATAAAACAAAAATGGATTTTAGCAAGGTCTGATTTAATTATTGCTTTTTAAGAAATTGTCTTTAAAATAAAGGGAAAATAATGAAGGCTGGTTAGTTCTTCTTTTTTCTCCTCCCCCTCCCACTCCTTCTCCCCCCCTCCCTCTCCTTGCCAGAAATGAAACATTCCCTCATCCAGAAATTCAGGGCACCTGATTAGTGAATGCCCTTATCATATTGCTTTAAATGACAGAGAGAGTAAAGCTGGAGTCCTCTATAGTCCGTGAGGCATGAATACAAAGCATAAGAATAAATAGGATGTGGTCTAAATGTCAAATCACCAATACAAAACTGCACCAAACTTCACAATTGTGACTCACGCAAACAACATGTTAGGTCGGTTCAATATAAGAAATAGCGCACCAGCCCTGTGCCTTGATATCCCTTTTCATAAAAAAAGAAAACTCTCACTCACTCCTGAAGCTGGCAGACAGCCATGGAGGAACTACTGTCCAGCCATGTGTCACGATCAACCTGAAATTTTAGCACACGGACACACACACACACATGCGGACGCACACACATGCACACACACGTCATACCCTTGCTCGCGAACATACACTCTTTATACAGGCACACGGAGGCATACACACCATCTTTAGGATTTGTAGCTGATTCCACATCTGTTCTTAAAATTTCTATTCTACATTTTTCTCTTTGTCATCCTGAAAAACACTGGTTATTCAGCAAAAATAATCTCTCTTCCTTCCTTTCCCAGTCTTCCTCCCCCCCCTCCCCATTTCTCTCTTTACCTCCGTGACTTTAACGTTGCCTTTCTCAGATCCAAGAGAGTCCACCCTATGCCCCAACCACTTCTAAGGCCCACTTTAAAATACAAAATAGTTATACACACCATACTTCTGATCAACTATATACCCTTCTGAGGCAGAGCCTGCCCCCTTTCTGTTTTCAATTATTGCCATTCTAAAAACATCCCTACCATCTTGAACCAAGCTGTTTACTGGGTACAGATTTTATCCATATTCCTATCCCCCATCCCATCATAAAAATAGTCATTGCCCACTAAATATAATTTTCATATGAAGAAACAGAACTGTGAAAGTGTGTTTTCCTAAAATGACCAGTCACCAGGATACGCAGAAGGTCCTAAAGCTAATAACCCATTTGGTTTGGCTCTCTCCCCTAGCATTCTCAACCTCCTACCGTAGAACAGATTGCATCTGCAACATGAAGAGATATTGTCTTAAAAATACAGGTCTTTATATATATTGCGACCATTGAGTGTTCCCAATTAAAAATGATTTCACAGAAGCGAGACTGAATCATCAGCGCCCCCTCTTGGGCATCTATGGAAAGAAACACCGCTCGTTTTATGGCTGCTGGAGAAAACGGAGTCGACCCAACAAGTCTGATGCCCCAGGAGAGCAAGGGCGGAATGAAGAGCCTGTCTGCTGTAGACTGCACCAGCCTGGGCCTTGTTTGACGCCTCGGAATGGGACGACTAAGTCACCGCTTGCTCCTTGTCACCCAGCTGAGGCTGGCTTCAGTTCTGCCTGCAGCAGCTATGCTGACTCATCTGTCAGGCCTGTGTCCCTTTGGATTGGTTGTGGAATGGTCCAAAGCCTGGGGCTTCTTTGAATCATGAAGAAATCCTTTCTCTTCTTACTCTCTGGTCTCAGAGTTTGATGGGTGGACTTCTTCGCTTTTTTTTTTTTCCTTTTTGTTTTATTTGTTTATTTTTTTTACCATTGTGCATTGCAGCTTCTGGTCTACATGAGAACTGTTGAGTTTGTAAGCACTTCAATAAATAGTCCGTTAAAATGCTTCTGAATTGATCATTTCTTGGTTTCTTTGCGGAAACTCCTTCAGCAAAGGAGTTTCCTGGGCTGAAGGAAGTCTACTCATTGCCCTCCTCCTCCTCCTGGTTGGCATAAATCCCTGCCTCCCAGCGCAAGGCCAGAGCGCTCTTTCTTCGATTAACCCGTGTGGCCTCCAGGACCTGAAAAAAGAGGGGCAGACGTTAACAGAATTCATTCCATTTCCTTACTCAGCGCCATGTTCACAAGATGAAAGTGATGCGGGATCCGGTAGACTGGGGTAGGTGATGGGCGGAGATGGAACGAGGGGGAAGGGATGAAAGAGGTTGGATGTGACTTCATTTCAAAGCCCAAACCCACTCACTCTCTGATGCATGGACTCTAATATCATCTTTTGTTGCATATTTACTGGTTTCTTTGAACTAGACTTAACTCAGCCTCAGTTTTGTTGGGAGGGGGGGGAGAGTTGTTTATTGTGGTGCTGGAGACTGAACCTGGAGCATCGAACGAGCTGGGCAAACACTCTACAGCTGAGCTCTGCCTGCTCCCCCGAGCTGACTAGTCTAAAGTAGCGCTTGACAAGCTGTCCACGCCTGTTGTGCGCAGACCTTTACGTCACATTGAAGCTGTTTACATCACATTGAAGCTGTTTACATCACATTGAAGCTGTTTATCTGTGGTAGCCGCTATCCACGTGAGGCCAGCAGACCCTTGAAGCGCATTCAGACAGCTGAGAAATGAAATATTTGAGGGGACTTTAAATTTAAGTAGCCTTCTGAGGCTAGTGATCCCCATTTTAAATAGCGCAGACCCTCTTAGCTGACTCATAAGCAAAGATGGGGAAGGAATGTCTATCCTTGGACCAATGTGGATTTGATGCAGTAAGTTTGCATACTCACATAACACTAGGAAAATATCTATATCCCAAGAATCTACTATGGCAGAAAGAAATACCGATGGCCACCGACTGAGGTAGTGGGAAAGTCTTCAGGACAATAGAAAGTCATCAGCATCTGGAGTCTGTGTCATCAAGGTCATACGTACTACTAATAATAAGAGAAACTAAAGGTGACGACATCAAGGCCCAGTAGGCTCACCCCCGTGGGGGTGGGACTTCTCTCCCACATGTTTACTGGAATCATTTGTGGGCTCCCGAGAGAAGACATCAGGCCACTTGTTTCAGTTTTCAGTTTGGATAGGATGGAACCCACGTGAAAGGCACGTGAGTGGCCAGGACACAGGGCAAGGTTCCAGGTCAGGACCACTGTAACAAAGGCAAGTTCACAAACAGCCCTCTGCTGTTCACTGAGGCTGCAGAGCTTCTGATACCAGAGAAAAGTCCTGGTTGGTTTTCTGAACCACAACAAACGCTGTGCTTCTTCTAAAAATGGTCACCGGAACAAGGGGCAGTGACGTTGGCAACTCCGGAGGGGTAGGAAGATGCCACGTGGAAGCAAATGCCGGGTAGACTACGGGGTCAGGGTCCATCCTGGCATGCTACCTTATATCTGTGCCAAATGCAAAGACTACCCATAGCTTCTGGATGCTTCCATCTGAAGGTCTTCCCCTTGTCTC
Source organism: Alexandromys fortis (assembly GCF_014885135.2). Lineage (NCBI taxonomy): Eukaryota > Metazoa > Chordata > Mammalia > Rodentia > Cricetidae > Alexandromys > Alexandromys fortis. The sequence goes on from NW_026067897.1 coordinate 14,651,764, forward strand.
CCAACACGGGACAGCTGGACTTGACAGGGAGGTGACAGCCAGTCACCTTTGCTGTGTGAACAATGCGCTGTTGAGAGTCACAGCCATGTCATGACTAGCCCCGTGCAGAAGCACACACTGGAGGAAAGCAGGCTGCCAAGCTAAACAGGAGTTTCCTGGCCAATGCTTGATAGCACGAGGGTGAGGGATAACAGCACACGGAGTGTAATACCCGAGCCCTACAGTTTTCTCTCTTGTTCATCTCGTATTTCAAGTCTTTGCCTGCTCAATGGAGACTGCACTTGCCCTAACAGCATGGGCTTTCTCAGATGGTAGGATGGCCTCTGGAGCTCAATGAGATCTACACTTTAAACTGTATGGACAACGTGACCGTGCCTTAAGTCACAAACTCCAGCGCTTCGATATCCCCCCACGTCAAATGGGCAACGTAAAAGCCACAGTGTGGGGTCTGCCCCAGGGACAAACAGTTTCAGGTGCTGTAGCCTTCAAAGGATCACTCCCAGCCTCTGAGAGGTCACAGATCCTGGAGTGGAATAGAAGCACAGATTGTATAAAGACCTCTGTGCTGTGTGAATTGCTCATGTTGGCCTGAGACATTCCCAGGAGCATGAAAATAAAGTGAAGGTCCTGGAAAAGGTTTCCTAAAAAAATAAAAATAGCCAGGCGGTATGGTGCCTGCCTTTAATCCCAGCACTAGGAAGGCTGAGGCAGGTGGATCTCTGTGAGTTCGAGACCGATTTGGTCTACAGAGCAAGTTCCAGGACAGGCTCCAAAGCTACAGAGAAACCCTGCCTCGAAAAACCAAAATAAATAAAAAGTAAATAAACAAATTTTTTATAAAAAATACATAAAAATAATTTTAAAAGGTTTTTGCCTTGCTAGCTAAGCCCCTCCCCCTTAAAATATTTATTTATTTTTATGTATGTGAGTTTTTTGCCTGCATGGATGCTTGTGCACCACTTGTGTGCCTGGTGCCTGCACAGGCCATAAGAGGGCAGTAGATGCTCCTGGAACTGAAGTTGCAGGCAGTTGTGAGCTGCCATGCAAGCGCTGGGATTGAAGCCAGGTCCTCTGGAGGAGCAGTCAGTGCCGGGAACCATCGGTCCATCTCTCCAGCATCCCCTTTCCTTTTTCTTTTGAGAAAAGTTCCTGTCTTGCAGCCCAGGCTATCCAAGAATTCACAATCCACCTACCTCCGTCCTAAGTACCTCCGTACTAAGACGAATGGTACGTGGGTCCCACACGTGGCTTTAAGTCTCTTTTAATGTTTGTAAATCTTAGTTAAATTTCGTTCCTTCAGAAACCCATAGTAGCATTCCTCTACCTGATCGATTGACCAATGGTGACTGGGTTCCTAACACGCCATATGTGGGGTATGAGCGTTCCTTTCCTCAGAGAATTCAGTCACAAAGGGTACATCGGGCAGGAAAATTATAATTATAGAAACGTTTCGCATAGCTTGAGTTTAAACATCTAATGATCAAGAACTCAAATAACTCATGGAATGTAAACATGAGCTCTTAATTCATTCCCTCTGATCTGAATGTCCTTCTCATGTGACCACCAATTTCTGATCAAATCTAAATGCCCCTGCTAAGACACAGAGAAGAAAAGGAATGAGCCAGTACTGAAACGGCTGAGAACCTCCGTGTAAAGCTGCCCTAGGGCTCTGGAAGCTTAGAACTGTGGCCTTGGGAAGACTCAAAAGCCAAGCCCTCAGGGGAGGTATGAATGAGTTCTAGTTCTATAGTTAATTCAGATATGGGTGAAGGGTGTACGTCTTAGTTGCTAGTAAACTCTGAACTCTTAATACTTCTATCATTGCCCATTAACTTGGCTTTCTAAAGCCTTTTCTGGGCCCGAAGCGAATGTGTCTGGGGTTCTAGTCAAAGGACGCTTTCAATCACAAGGACTACGAACCAGTTACTATCTTAATGCTCAGTTTTCAAATGTTCTAGAAGCTTCATGCTGTCACTGTTCACATTGACCTCCTAGGAGGCTGACACAAGGGGAAGTAACTTGCCCTGCACTTCTCAGTCCATAGAAGGAAAGGCCGAGATCTAAACTCAGCTCTCTCCACAGGTGGAGTCGATCCTTGAGGCCATCAAGCCACACGGTTCCCCAGCAGCTGTGAGACACGGGAAGCAGCAAGCAACCCTTGCAACCCAATTCAAGGTTTTCTCACAGCAATTCCTCGGGCACGGTGGAAGAAAAACTATCAATTCTTGTTGAACAATCCCTAAAACTGTCTTTCTAATGCGTGGGCATTTCAAGGCCGCTTTCAACTTTTCAGTGGCAGTCAAACGAGGGCTAGGAAATAAGGGACAAATGGGTTGAATTGCTGAGTGACTCCATTAGTGTTCGAGCTGACCCGTGATCCTCCTGCATCTTCGGCTGAAGACTGATTGGCCCAATCCTGCCTTCATTGTATACCCTTGGCCAGAGTTTCTCTGTTCTAAACCATACTGCCTCAGGGAGGATGTGGGAGCAGGGCCTGATTCTCCAAGGGCTACTTCCTAAATGAGGACCACAGACAGACAATGAGGAAGGGACATGCCATGACAGTCTCAACGTTAGCTTTAAAGTCTTATACGCCAATCGGTCACGGATAGATTACATCTATAGCTACAAAACACAGTTACTCTGCTAATAATGAGCCATAATCAAAATACACATGGTGCTGAGCCATAATCAAAATACACATGGTGCTAGAGGTTGGTACAACCAACGAGAAGAACATTTGCAGGAGCTGGTCAATGAGAGTATGCCCGGTGGAAGGTAGAACATTGTACCACGCATGCACAGAAAGATGTGTGGTGACAGTCACGGGTGCTTGCCTAGCATGCAAGAGGAGCTAGGTTCAATCCCCAGCACAATGCCACCAAGCAGCCAAGAAACCCCTCAACAGTTCGTCAGAAACAACTCAATCCACATTCCCATCAGCATGAAACTGATGGAGAAGGGGATTTAGTCTTTCAACAGAACACTGCTCAGCAGTTCAGAGGAAGACACTAGAAGCGCACGTTAAACAGAGACACATCTAGGAACTGTGGGATAGGAGCTGCAAAGATGGCTCAGTGGTTCAGAGAACTCGCTGCTTCTGTAGAGGACCAGGGTTTGAATCCCAGGGTCCGCATGGCAGTTTAGAACCATCTGCAACTCCAGTTCTAGGAGAGCCAGTGCCCTCTTCTGGTCTTCAAGGGCACTGCATGCACAAGGTGCACAGACATACATGCAGCCCAAACTCCACATACATAAAATAAAAGCAATTGAATAAAGTGAGAAGAGGATCCCATCATGTGACTTACCATTTATAGAAAGTTTAAAACGTGCACACACACACACACACACACACACACACACACACACATCCTTAAGGTGTTCCTTATGTGGTATAAAAACATGCACAAGAATGAACACCACAGCAACAGTGATCCCTCCGAGGAAATACAGAATGACAGAACCAGAAAAATGGGAACTGGGAGAAGTAACAAGAGGGCTTGAACTGGATTGGCCACACTGCGTCCTTTGAAAACATCTAGCCAGTAGGAGTGGGGCAGGGACAGGGCAGAGGCTGTGCAGGCTGGCTCCAGGGTTGCAGGAGCATGCTGCAGCATGCCTTCTTGAGCTCTACTATAGTGCCGATTCAGAGTCAACCCTCCATTAGTTATGAGCTGGGTGGATGAATGATTCCCTCTGCAGTTGTGTACTTTTGAAATAAAAATGCAATACTATATAGAAATGAAAATTTACAGAAAAAAAACAGAAACATGAAAAAAAGAAAAACGATTTTTTAAAAAGAAAAAAAAACAGGACTAGATAAACAGTGCTTGTCTGACATGAATCGAGTCTCGAATTCAATTCCAAGCATGCACACGTATGTATGTGTGTGTATGTATGTATGTGTGTAGTATGTGTATGTATGTATGTATGTATGTATATATATATTATACACAGCATTTTAAAATTTTTAATTTTGGTGGTCAGCAGGGAGACAGAGTTTCTCTGTGTAGCCCTGGCTGTCCTGGAAATCTCTATGTAGACAAGGCTGGCCTCAAACTCAGAGATGCTCCTGCCTCTGCCTCGCAAGTGCTGAGATTAGAGTCAAGTGCCACCATGCTGGACTTTACATTTTTTAATGTGCATGTGTCTTGAATTCAATTCCTATTGTATGTGTGTGTGTGTACATCTTTACACACAGAATAATACTGCATTTTAAAATTGTTTAAATTTTTAAGTTTATGTGTATGTGAATGTGAGCATGTGTATGTGTTTGTGTGTGTATGGTATGCATGTATGTATGTTTGTATACATTCATCAGGTAGGTGTCTGCAGGTTAGAAGAAGGTGTCAGATCCCCTGGAGAAGAGTTACAGGAGATTGGGACCCACCAGATGTGGATGCTAGAAACCAAACTCCCTCTTATTCTCCGCAGGAACAGCAAGCATTCATAACTGCTGAGCCGCTCTCTGCAGCCCCACCAGGACTGCATTCTTACAGCACACATATTAGTCCAAGACTGGAGAGAGGAGGGAGACCTTGGGACGGTCATCCCACATCCAAAGAGCAGAGCTCTCTGGGAATCATGTTAAGGTTAATAAAGGACTAGTCAGAACCACAAGCTCAGCCTGTAGGGGTGGCACTGTGTGCTAAGTGGACCAGAATATATCTGCTACTTGTGCCTGAAGAGAAGTGTCTACACAGCCAGCCAATAACTGCCCTCTAGTTCAAAGTTCTCCAGATCCACGGGTGACCAAGGTCTTCTCGAACCCCCTCCCCAGCCCAGCCCAGCCCAGCCCAACACAGCACAACACAGCACAGCACAGCAGTGGTCACTGTTGTGTGGACTCCAGCATAGGAGTCAGCTCCCCAGGTCACAAAGGCCAGGCAGAAAACACACATGGTGAGAAGGCATTGCTGCTCTTATTGAACACAGCAGGAGACAGCAAACCACGACAGTGTGCACCAGGAGCAAGCATGCATCAGGACCCAGACAGACAAGTTGAAAAGTACCTCGGAAGTCACCTTGCAAGACAGTAACTTAGAGGTGTACTGGCAGAGAGGGGAAAAAACCAGGGTTAGTACACGGTAGAGACACAGTCACAGACTTCCCCTCCCTTGGCGGCTGGGCACTGGCGCCGTGCCGGAAGTGAGTAGGCGGGGAAGAGGCTTGTGGGTACCACCATCCAGCCTCTCCAAGTGTGGCTTCATCTGATATTTGTTTATTTAAAGGTCTGTATCTCTTGAGGCAAGTTGATACCCTATTGCTCACGAATACAAATATCAGATAAGCCGGGCTTTGTTAATTCCAGGTGTTGCTTTCACTTTCCGCACACTGAATTAACAAGATTTTTTCTTCTCCCCCATTGTCTAACCAGCTGCCCACCAGCAAGGACCTAGATGGCCATTCTGGACTGGACGGATTCTGTAACCAGATAGCCCTTTCTTTTCCTGTGGGCTTCTCTGAACCTTTAACAGTCTTGTACCCCATTGCGCTGTTATAGTAAGACCCCAATAATCGAATAAAGAGAGGAGGACATAAGGGGAAAGGGAGAAAAATGGGGGGTGGGGGAAACACCAGGTTTGTGGAGGCAGGTTGCCTAAGCTGACCTGAGGATGGCACTATTTAACTAACCACAGCTTCCCTCATCAGAACCCTGTGGGTCTGGAGAAGAGTCCAAGCGTGGGATGACCCTTGGATCATCATTTGAGATGATTACTTAGGATTAGTGTGAAAAGGGAATGGTCTTTTAGCTCCTGGAGACACTCATTGCCAGTCCAGATGGGCGAAGGCTGCTAGGAGTAGTCTGCCCGAGTTTGGAGAGGCCCTTGAACTGTGGGTAGGGTTCTAGGTTCTAGAGAGTATCGTTGCTCTGGTGTGACTTCAGGGGTGATTTCTAGTCTGCCAAAGAGCCATCAAGGGTGATACCAGTTGACAACTAAAAGTGTCAGCATGAACCATGGAAGGTTCTTGGAGGGCAGAAAATCCAAGAAGCCACTTGTCACCCTAAGACCAAAGTGTGTGAATGGGGTCAGGAGAACAGAACTGCATGGCCTTGAACAGAATCTCTGTTAGCCTCTAGAGACAGGGGAGTCGGCTACATAGCCACCAGCAAGCATCTATCTCCTCCTTGTTATCATTCTGGTACACGAGACAAGGAAAAATGGGATTAGGGAGCAACTCGGGGGGCGGGGCATGAAACTTGTTCTCTACACAAAGACAATGAGAAGGTGCCCTACATTAGACAGGCCAGTAGGTGGTTTGGAAATCAATTTTGCCTGATGCCCACGTAATTCCTCAAGAAGAAACCTGAGTATGGGTTTTTGAGATTTGGGTCTCTTTTAAAAGGGGGCAGGGAGGGGAACAGGGGATTGGATAGATTTTCAACCTATCCCTAAAAATGTTCAGCACTTGACAGATTTTGTTCTATGGCAATACCAGGAAACGTTCAAGACATCCCACCTTCAAATAATAATAAAAAACAAACCGATTCACTAAAAGGTTTCTTTCCTAATCAACAGGTTGCTTGATTTCCTTGGGTGAACTAGAGACAGGAGACCCCCAGCGCTTTAGAAGGCTGACTCCAGGCCACCTCATTCATTCGAAGAGGAAACGGGGACTGGTTGGCATTCCTAAGGTGGGTGCCTGAGTGTCAGTGTGCCTGACGGAGGGTCTAGTTTTCTGCCTATGATGTGAGCATCTACTATGTCGCCGGCAGACCTTGACTATGTTATCTTCCTAGGACAGATTCCCAGCGCCTGGGATTAAAGACCTGCGCCATCAAGCCGGGAACATGCTTCCCTCCCATCACATCTGTAATCCAGGGCTAAAAGCACACACAAGAACCATAGGACGCACGTAGGTCCACGACTCTTGGGCTAGCTTCCAGCAAAGCTGCTGATGTACACCATCGAATCGTGGGGAGAGAAGAAACCGTAGGCTGCTACGCCTGCACTTCAGCCTGCAATGAACAGTGCCTAGAGAGGGACTGCCCAACTGGCACCACTAACATGACTTAGAAGACATCAGTTGCTACTGGCAACTGCCCAGTGAAACCCAGTACAACCGTCTGTAGCAGCTACCCAGGGCAGGGTTCTAGCCAGACAAGCCTCTTGGCCGCTCAGGGTAGCTAAGCAAGTGTTCCTTCATGCTTAGGCAGAGGGATGTGTGTTTTCATCTTTTCTTTATCGCTCTTAGTTGAAAAGAAGCCTTCAGCGTTTGGCACTTATTCCAGAAACTCTTGAACGCGGGATTATCCAGCAGGGATATGAAAGGCAGGGAGCTAGCAGGAACTTTCTATTGTGACCCACAGTGCACTCTAGTTGAGGGTGACTACATAGTTTATCCAAACTGGGATGCTCTGGAGAGTTAAAGGGGAGGTTATACAGAGATATACCAGGACAACAGGCAGTGGGGTAGTTTATCAAGCCAAGCTATTTGTGACCTCAGTGTAGTGGTAAGTGTGTGGGGGGGGGGAGGGCTTTGATGCAAGATAAATGACAGATGCCAGAGAGTTTAGAGTATTTGTCTGAACAATCGGCTGCCCCCAGGCTCATGGGGGACCATTCAGCGCACCTCATACTTCTCTTACTAGACAAAGGAACCACAGAGCAGACGACTACCTTCATAGCGCACACGACATGCGTGTGCACAGTTCTGAGTGTTGAAGGTAAATTGGTAGTGGTGTTGCTTTTAGCCGACATTTAAAATGGCTCTTTCAGCCAGGTGGTGGCAGCGCACGCCTTTAATCCTAGCACTCGGGAGGCAGAGGCAGGTAGATCTCTGTGAGTTCAAGACCAGCCTTTAATCCTAGCACTCGGGAGGCAGAGGCAGGTAGATCTCTGTGAGTTCAAGACCAGCCTGGTCCGCAAAGCAAATTCCAGGACAACCAGGGTTGTTACACAGAGAAACCTTGCCTTGGAAAACCAAATAAATAAATAAATAAATAAATAAAGAAGATGGCTATTTCCTATACAACTATGCTCACAAAGGGCTCCAAACAGTTCTTGAGCAGTGTGCAACACACAAGGATGCAAGGGTTGGTCACGGCACAGATTCTGAAGCCTGAGGTGCTTCCAGAGAGTGTGCATTCTTCTGCATTGCACAGACTTTATCTTCCTCCACACCCACCATCTCACGTACCAGCCTTGTCCACCACCTCAAGCTTGACTCAGCCGCCAGGACCAGCTCTTGATCACAGACATTCTTGTGACACGAAACAAGACCCTCCCGAGGCACCTTAAACCACTCATTTAAAAATAGGTTTCAGATCCACGATGCAAGACAGCCAGATAAACGCACACACATCCGGGACTGAACACGCATACCACGCTGCCAGTCACCCTCAGAAAAGAGAAAGGAAAGGAGGAGAAACTTACACTACTATCATCCATTCTCTCGCGCCTTTTAGATTTGTGTGTCTCATAGTCTTCCATGAGGGTCTGCATCAGGTTCTTGGGCCGCTGGGTTCCGGCAGCCTCTTCGGGGGATAAGTCAGGCTGCAAGCTGGGACCTTCGGTTGTGGGGGATGGAGGAGGTTTGACTTTCTCTATTTTCCCTGAAACAACATGAAGAGAACACCCTTTCTAAGCTTATCTGCTCAGCACTGCTTTGAGAAAGAGGAAAAAAAAAAAAAAACTGGTTCACACACACACACACTCGCAAAATCAAGAGCAGAACAGAGTCATGGTTAAGTGGAAGGGTTTCATTACAAGAACACACTCAGCGCACACACCACAGGGACACCAGACTGAGAGTCAGCTAACTCAAATGGGCATGGCAGGCACTTTGCAACGTGTCAGACAGACAGGACATTAGCTCCAAGGCTGTGGAGACATGGATTCTCTCAGATCACAGCATAAGGCTATCAGAGGTGGCAGCATCGTAGAGACCAGTTTCTTACAGGTGAGGAAGTTGAGACTCTCCGAAGGCCACCGAAGCCAAAGACGGTCCCCAACACTCCTGGCATCCTCTGCCCTCCTCATCAGAAGTAACAGATTACCAGCTGACCTGTCCGAGTATCACAAAGTCTTTGAATGAGAACGAGACTCCAGATTCTCAGGAGACACCAGTCTTAACTGGGCAGATTCCTTCATTTACCTTACCTGTTAAAGACCCAAAGGCGCCCCTAGGCTTTTTGGAACGAGACGAGAATGACAACTAAGGATAGAGTTGGAAAGGTAAGGTTTTAACTCTTGAGATTACCCCTCAGGAATTCTCAGGCAAGGTGATTAGAGCAATAGTTAAACAGCAGTGTGGGGCCGAGTCACATTCTCTAAAACCAACCGCATCCTTCAAAAACGTGTCAGACAGAGAGACAGATACTGGCTCCAAATAGCCAAAGGATATGTATTCTATCACAGATCACAACAGCAGGATGTCGAAGGAGTTGGGACCTTGGAGACTTGCTTTGCTTTTAAGACAGTATCTCCTGTTGTCAAGGATGGCCTTGAACTCACTACAGGGCCCAGCTGGCTTCAGAACTCACTTCTCCTGCCTCCACTTCCCAGGCGCAAGGATGCCAAGCTTAGCCACAATGCCTGGTTTCTGCAATGCTGGAGACTGAACCCAAGCAAGCCCTCTACCAGCTGAGTGCCTCAGCCCCCAGAGACCCATGTCTCACAAGTGAGAAATCCTCGGCCTTCACTTCTGGATCAAGGCACACATGGGTTTCAGTGCCACAAAGACTCAACTGCATCTCCGAGAAGGTGAACGGTTTTCTTACCATGCCAACTGTGGATGACATGGTTGGGGCCTGCAACAGGAAATAGGAAGCAAACACACTACAGAGATGGGTCCATTCAAACATTCAAGAGTTGGGGGAAAATCCAAATTCCTTTGTCTTTTCTTTATTTCTCATTACAGATGTCTAGTGTAGTCCTTGCCATGTAGAAGGACTTACAGAAAGGCCTAGAGTGAGTTTCTGGAAGGCAGAAGGGAGGCAGGGAGCAGCAGCCTTTAAGCCATACAAACTCCTTTTGAGGGGAGCGGGAACATACGTAACCCAGAAAGCCCAGGGGTTTTGATGTTTTATGATTTGTTTTGTTTTTTTTTTTTTGAGACGGGGTTTCTCTGTGTGGTCCTGGCTGTCCTGGAACTCATTCTGTAGACCAGGCCAGCCTTGAACTCAGAGATCCACCTGCTTCTGCCTCTGGAGTGCAGGGATTAAAGGCAGGTGCCACCAACGGCAAAAAGCCCTTGTTCTTTTTAACTCTTGCTCTTCTTTGAACTCTCTAAGCGGCTGGAGACAGGTCTCCTTGAAAGATCCACTTCGGCCCTGAGCTAATCATTCACATTCTATTTGATTTAATTCCCATGCTTGTGAAAATGAACATTTGGAAGGTGTGGTCTCTGTGAGCTCTTCTAACTCATTGTATTGATTTTTAAGGGGTGTAGGGGAGACATGAGGCCATGCATTTGAGGATCAGGTGAAAAGCAGCTATTAACATAGAGAAGAGGACTCTCATCTTCACAGCCACAATTATAGTAGTAATTTATTGAAGCCTGTATAAGTCAGGTAATGTCTTTGTATATTAACAGTAAAATATCTCAAAGTCTTCAAATTCATTAGCTATGAATTTTGTTTTTTAATTATGGAAATTAGGTAAGACTATAAAGACCAAATACGTATCACAAACATCATTTGGACAAGCATTTACCAAGATTTTCCCATCACCCCTCCATCTGAAGACTCGCTGAATTTTAAAAACTAATTCTAGAGTTAAGGCCATTTCAGCCTTGAGTGCTTAGTACATACCAACTAAAACTTACTACTGAGTATTTAATGTTAAAAAAAAATTGAAGCTGGGCAGTAATGGCACACATCTTTTAAAAAAAAAAGTTTATTATATATAGTATTCTGCTTGCAGGCCAGAAGAGGGCACCAGATCTTATTACAGATGATTGTGAGCTACCATGTGGTTGCTGGTAATTGAACTCAGGACCTAGGGAAAAGCAGCCAGTGCTCTTAACGACTGGGCCATCTCTCCAGCCCATCAGTGGCACACATTTTAATCACAGCGCTACAGAGGCAGAGGCAAGTGGATCTCTGTGAGTTTGAGGCCAGCAGGTCTACAGAGCCTGGTTATTCCATAGCCCAGCAGAACAAAACCCATCCCTGACGCAAGAAGCAATACCAGCAACAGTCACTAGAGGTCGCACACGAAGCAAGGCTAGCTTAGCAGCGCTGGAGGAGCGGCCTCCAAAGGGAGGTCATTGACAGAAGAGGCTTCAGATACCAAGCCCAAGGAGGGACTGTCACAGGTCCCCAGAGACAAAGGAGAAACTGTGTTTCATCCCCCAGACTGCTGGTCATCACCCTTGGCATTTTCACAAGATGCTATAATGGTCCGCCTTCTCTGCCAAGCATCCCCCTCCACAGTATGGATCAGGTTATACCTGAGACTCCAGCCTCAGGAGTCACACGAGCCACTACGAAGCTGGAGAGGAACTGCTCTGCGGCTGACTTGTTCCTCGGGGTCCTGAGTTGGGTGTCAAAGGCTTCTCACACAGGATGATGGGGGGGGGGGGGACTTCTGCTACTTCTCCTCCAGCACCTCAGTGTTCAGGGGGTCATTACAAGACCATAAAGCATATGGTCTGTGCACATGTCACATTAATCTATGGCCTCATAGAGGCCCCCCAGGTTCTGTGACCCCAGAGTAGAATCCCCAAACTGTAGACTATCCTGGCTGTCATGGCGATGTCACTGCTCCAGTATCCCTGCTTTCGTCCCAGCTGGGCTCATCAAACCTCACTCTTGACTTTGTCTATTTGTTCAGTGATTAGTCAAGTACCCGATGACACCTGAAAATGGCCTCCCTGTCCTCTGATTAGTATTCTGCCATTCAGACTCTCTCTGGGGTGGGCCTTTCTCACAAAATGGCCTACTTGAAGGATTGTCTGGATCCCTGGGAAACGAGAGCAGACCGTGACAGGCAGAGCTGGGGGTGGAGGGTGGCTGTGCTGGCTTAGGTGAAGGCTGGGACTGATCTTTACAAAGCATGGAACAGGAACAGCGCAACCTCTGCGACCGTGACAAAGAGATCAGCAGGACAGAAGCAGCCTGTGGTTCTGAGTGGAGGCAAGGAAGCATGGCTAACGTGTCTCGTAAACATAATCTTCTCTAAAATAATGGAACTATTTGTACTTCACATTTTGAAGACAATTGAGGGCAGGCAGCCTCCCATGTCTGGGCTCATTCCTACTCTCTTGGCTGTACGAAATAATCCTTAATGCTACAAACAAATCAACAGCATTGCACAAGTAAATTGCCAAACACTGGGTTAAAACGGGAGTGTATGGGCCAGTAAGACGACTCAGCAGGTGAAGGTATTTGCTGTCCAGCCTAATGACCTGAGTTCAACGTCTGGGATCCATGTAGTGCAAAGAGAGATAACTGACTCCTGCCAACTGCTCCCTGACCTCCACGTGTGCATCAAGGCAGGCACACACCCACACCCGCTGTGGTAGCTTGAATGTAATTGGGCCCCATAAGCTCCCAGGGAGAGACACTATTAAGAGCTGTGACCTTGTTGGAGGAAGTATGTCACTGTGGGGGTGGGCTCTAAGGTCTCCTATGCTCAAGTTACTCCTAGTTCAGCTAACTTCCTGTTGCCTGCAGGACCAAGATGCAGCTCCTTCTCCAGCACCACGTCTGTCTATGCACTGCCGTGTCCCGCCATGACAATAATAAACTAAACCTTGGCAACTGTAAGCCACTCCAATTAAACATTTTCCTTTATAAGGGTTGCCATGGTCATGGTGTTGCTTTACAGCAATAGAAAATAGAAACCCTAAGATACTCACCCATAACCATACACAATAAATGTGTCTATGTGGTGGTTTGTTTCCATAGGCTCATATAGCTGAATGCACATTCACCAGGGAGTGGCACTACCTGAAGGAATTAGAAAGGTTAAGAGGTGTGGCCTTGGTGGAAGTATGTCACTGGGGATGAACTTGGAGGTTTCAAAAGCCCACGCCAAACCCATAGTCTTTCTTTCAGCCTATGGATCAGGATATGTGGCTCTCGGTCACTGCACCAGTGTCTGCCTGAAGTAGTCATGCTTCCTTGCCATAATGATAATGGATTAAACCTCTGAAATGTGAGCAAGAACCCAATTAAATGTTTTGTTTTTAAGAGTTGCCTTGGTCATGGTGTCTCTTCCCAGCAATAGAAATCCAAAGACAGTATGTATGTGTATATATGTGTGTGTGTGTGTGTTTGTGTGCGTGTGTGTAAACATATAAATCATTTACAAGGTGTGTTGATGTGTGGGAGAGCCTTATGAGAAGACTTCTTGTTTCTGTGTTGATATTGCTATAGCTGTGAACCTCAAATTCATGAATGGGAGCACAGATCGCTTAAATTCATTTAACAGGAGAATCCTGATTCATGGAATTCCTACTAATGTCAGAAGGAAAATGGCTCACGAAATTCTCTAATATATAGTAGCTGACCAACCCCCAAGGGAAGACCATGCAAGCCCAACCAATATCTAAGCAAAGACATAAAGCTGTACACCAGAATTTCTTTTGTTTTTTTTTTCATATTTAAACCAACTTATTTGCCTGTGGAAGAACAGGCAAATACTCATTTAGTTATGGAGTATTATTTAATCACTTCCAATCACACTTTAGCCATGAATTGAGAGGACTCCTTGAGGGGAAGTAAGAAAAAGCAGGCCACAAAAGCAGATTAAGTTGGGTGCGGTAGTAAATTCTTGTAATCCTATCACTAGGGAGGGAGAGGCAGGAAGCTCTCAAGTTCAAGGTCAGCCTGAACTAATGGGGGGGGGGGGGTAAGAGTGCTTGCCGAGCAGGTGTGAGGCCCTAGGCTCCACCCCAGTTACTAGCAGTGGGGAAGAAGGAAAACATGAAGACTTGAGGGTGAAAATCGGCCCCACATGAACAGCAAGGGTCCAGTCAGCAGCAGAATAGCTTCCCTAAGGATTGCCAAGCCCTGGTCCCTGAAACTTGTGGTAACAGCGCCCTTGCCCTTGTTAGGTCAAGAAACCCAAACAAGTCTCACGCAGCGCTTCCACCCATCACTCCTCACCCCGCCCCCTACCCTAAAGCTCTCCCTCAATGGTGGGGCTTCTGATTCCTATATAACGCAGCCATTTTGGACCAGTGGTTTCTTGTGCCCTCAGCTCCTGGCTAGCTTCACTTCTAGATCTCTCTTGGTCTCTCTCTCTTGGTCTCTCTCTCTTGGTCTCTCTCTCTTGGTCTCTCTCTCTCTCTCTCTCTCTCTCTCTCTCTCTCTCTCTCTCTC
>NW_026067897.1:14673529-14754602 GCF_014885135.2 Alexandromys fortis
TCTCTCTCTCTCTCTCTCTCTCTCTCTCTCTCTCTCTCTCTCTCTCTCTCTTCCCCCTGGCCCAGTTCAGTCTGAATCTTCCAGATGCCCTGCCCTCATATCTACAATAAAACCCTCTCCTCAACCGTACCTTGGGGCAGTCAAATCCTCATTTTTCAGCAATATATGGTAATCCTCCTGCCTCAGCCTCCCCAAATGCATCTACTTCAGCACAAATAAATTTTAAAATATAAAATAAACCAGATCTTTTTTTTTTTTTCTTTTGAAGAGTCTCTCATACAGCCCAGGCTGGTCTCAAACTCCTCTCCTGATTCTCTTGGTGTCCACTTCTCAAGTGCTGGCATTACAAAGGTATTCCATCACACTCAGACTGGAAATATTTATTTTAAATATAATTAGTTCCAGCAGAAATAAATGGATCAACCTGCTCATTTTAACCTTCACTTGCTGGGTTCACTGGGTCAAATTCACAGCTGCAATACAGCCAGGCAGGCTCAGAAGCAAGAATGGCGCTAGGATTTCCCTTGGAACCAGTCCATGCTGTCCCCCCCCAAGAGAGGCAAAGGCAACTAGGAAGTCTGAACGTGTTTCCTATCTATGCACCAGAAATAGTTAAAGCATTTTCTGGTCCAGAGAAGACCTCCATGCTTGGCTGTGTTTTGGGGTTTCCCTCGGGTAGGCTGTACCAGCAGTGGGCAGAATAAAGAATGTGTAACATTTCTTACTCACAGAACGCAGGGAAGGCTGTGTCTGCTGGGGCACAGCATGTCATCCCTGCGGACTGGAGTCTTCCTCGGGAAAGCCTGAGATGCGGACTCCAGAGGTTTAGATATTTTTGTATGAGTATGTAAAGCAAGTTTGAATTTGGGCAATTATTGCACCCTCTGTCTGCAGAGTCCACGGTCATAACTCAAAGATCCTTTGTTCCTAACATTTCTCAAGAGAAAAAGCTATCACCCACTTGAATTTAAAAAAACCAAACCAAACTGAACAAAAACACCCACCAGATGACGTGCCCAGCCTGCGCCTCTGTCAATGGCCTCTTTTCTTCACATAGCTGGGGAGGGGGGGGTGAGTCAACCAGCATGCATCTGAAGCTGCTCAGAGAACCCAGAGAGGCAGTTTCCACTTCCTCATCATCAGCCCCCCAAACACGTGGGCTTGTGCAGCTCCTGCTGTGACCCCCACACCAAGAGCAATCTTCCTTCTTTTATCTCTTCCTTTGAAGGCCCCCAGGTGGGAGAATGGGATGCTGGGAACTTTAAGATCATAGACACAAGAATAAGAAAGGCCCTGGAAGGTGGAATAAGTCTGAAGCACCAAATATGGTTGCTTCCAAGTTAGTTGGGGCAAGCAGGAGGGGATGGATCGCTGAGTCTAGGGGGCTACTCTGTGAACCTGAATGGAAGAAAGTGAGACCCTAGGAGGGGAGGAGCTCTGTTTCTCTGAAGATGATTGGTTTAAAATGCAATTAGAAGACAGAGATAAAGCTGGGATGGTGGTGGTACATGCCCTTAATCCCAGCACAGTGTTCCTCTGTCTAGCCTTGGAGGCCCTGGAACTCACTCGGTAGTCCAGGCAAGCCTCAAACTCAAGAGATCTGCCTGAAGAGTGCTGGGGTTAAAGGTGTGTGTTCTGTTCTGAGATTCTCTAGGGAGCACTTCTATGGTAGTGTGTGTAAATTTAGTGCCACTGAGTACATTTTAGCACAGACATCCTTTGTGTTTTGACATAGTAAAACTCCTTCCCGAAGTCAGGTTTTACATGGGAAACCTTAATTCTAAGGGAGTTCTCTCAACTAGAATGAAACCGACCCGTACAGCACGTTCAGGTATGTATCTGGAGGTCAAGGCCACTGTAAAGGAACAGCTTATCGGTGGCACTGCTGACGTCTCTAGGCCTTTTCTTAAAGCCCAGAAGCAACCATAAATCCATAGTAATGAACCTTAAAGACAGTTTTAAGGGGTTGGAGAGATGGCTCAGCGGTTAGGAGCACTGGTTGCTCTTCCAGAGGATCCAGGTTTAGTTCCCAGCACCCACATGGCAGCTCACAACTGTCTGTAATTTCAGTTCAGAGGATCTGAAACCCTCACACTGACGTCCATAAAATGAAATTAAATTAATTTTATAAAGTAGTTTTAAAGATTTATTTATCTCATGCACGTGAGAGTTTTGCTGGCATGTATTATGCACAGTACATACATGTCTGGTACCTGCAGAGATCAGAAATGCGCTTTTTGACCCCTTGAACTGGAGCTGAATGGCTATGATCCAACATGTGAGTGCCGAGAACAGAACCAGGGTCATCTGAAAAAACAAGTGCTCTCAACCACTAAGCCACCTCTCCAGTCCGGTGATACCGATTCTTGGGAGCCTTTTATGTGCCAGACAGTGTTTTCAAATTTTTGGGAAGGGGCTGGAGAGATGGCTCAGTGGTTAAGAGCATTGCCTGCTCTTCCAAAGGTCCTGAGTTCAGTTCCCAGCAACCACATGGTGGCTCACAACCATCTAAAAATGAGATCTGGTGCACTCTTCTGGCCTGCAGGCAAAAACACAGAATATTGTATACATAATAAATAAATAAAATATTAAAAAAAAACCAGATTTTTGGAAAGGCTGTTACTCTATTGTTCCCATTCTTACTGACGAGGAAACAGGTGAAATGAACTATTCGCACAGCTAGCACGGAACTGAACTTCAGATGTGACTCCAGAGGAGTAACTGGCTCCTTTAAAGAACCTACCATCCTTGACTGGTTCTTTTGTATAATCCCCCTCTCCCAGTCAGCCGTCCACACCCTGGCAGAGACTTATTCACAAAGATCAAATGCATCCGAAAAGCCAAGCTCCTTGGGAAGTACACAAGTCTAGTAGGAGTCACAGTCATATCCTGTCCAGGCTCCAGCAGTCACGGGTCAGGACATCCTGCTCCCAAGCTGCCTTTGATTAGCTCACATTCCTCAACAGGGATCTTGCAAGAATTAGGCCTTTTGATTCACTTCCTCTCTGTAAGATTAAGACTGAAGACTTTCCTTGTCTGTGGCTGAGTATGATTCCTGGGAAAGAGTTGTCTTAATTCCCAGAGCACGGAGTAGCCATGCATAAGTTAGCAATGGGGACCCCATGTGGTGCCTCCCACAAGGTATGAGCACAACCAGGAGGCAAGGCAGGGTCAATCACCCAGGGTCAATCAGCAAAGGGGCTAACACAACTTGAATACGGAAGAACTGACGTCCACGGGAGGGAGTTAAACTGAAGAGAAAGGGTTTGCTTTCTTCAAATGGTGTTACCCGAAAGCCATGACCACGCAGAGGCCTGCACAGAGGATAGCCTGGAGTCTAATCCTTCTCGGGATCGAGATTGACAGGTTGGAGCACGATAGTTAGTCTTCAAAGCCTTTGAGAGTAATGTCCAAAAATAACACTGTATTCATGTGGACTTTTCTTATCGATTTCTTTAGAAACAGTGAGTACTTTATAAAGACATTTGTTGGGTTAAGATCAGTGAAGTACAGGGAAATTCAAAGGGACAGAGAATGTTTAAATGGCAACTATCATGCTCCATGACTACCAGTGACCAAATGTCATTGACTTTGATCTCATGACGACAAACATGTGTTCAATCAAAAGAGCGAACACCAATCCCTGCTCATTCTCAGATTAATCCAGTTCCTTTGTAGGTTTTGGGTATGAACTTGACACTGGAATGAATGGCTAAGCTTCTTCCTGGGAAATGAATTGGCAGAGAAAACTTATAAGGCAACCAGCCTAGATAGCTAACATGCCCCCATCTGCCTAAATCATTGAATAGTGCCAGGAATTTAGCCTATATTCAGTTCTGAAAATACCAGCAAGCCATCAAGGTCACCTCTTTGGGCCAAACCCATGCACATAGGCCATTGATAGCTTAGAACTACATAGATGGTTGAATGGATGGATGGGGATAGATAGATGATAGATAGATAGATAGATAGATAGATAGATAGATAGATAGATAGATAGATAGATAGATAGATTCCAGGGCAGCCTGAGCTAAGAATAAGACTTTGTCTCAAAAAAATGTTTATGTATGTGTATATACATTCATGTGTACACATGTGTATATAGTTTCATGTCTTCATATCATGTGTATGTATTGGGAGGGGGAAGTTAAGTGCTGGCAAATGAGACAATATGAATGAAGTAACTAGTACTGCATACTGCTTTTAAGATCTTGCTAAGCTGCAGCCAGCAGGATTAGATTTACACAGCAAAGAATGTTCAGGAACAGAGCAACGGACACCAAGCACCTGTTGGACATTCCACATAAAGCTGAGGCTGCTTCACACAGCCAGCTGGATTTCTCTGAGCTGTCTAAACTGGGTTCGTCATACTTCCTGATGGAAAGTTTTATTCCATTACAGTCTAGAAGAATCCCTCCTACCCCCCAGCAGCTGCCAGCAGGTGCAATGAAGTTTGGCCTCCTCTGGCTTTGCTTGTTTGTTTGTTTTGGGCTTTTTGAGACAGGCTTTCTCTGTGTAACAGCGCTGGCTGTCCTGAAACTAGCTTTTGTAGATCAGGCTGGCCTCAAACTCACAGAGATCCGCCTGCCTCTGCCTCCCAGTGCTGGGATTAAAGGTGTGTGCCACTACCGCCCAGTCATCCTCTGACTCTTTTAGCACAGAACAAGCCATGGGCTCCACTGCAGAGTCATTGTTCTCATCCATCAGTACTTGTTTTTCTGCTTACATTTTCCCTTTATGATATTTGAAGATAATAAAGAGGAAGGGGTAACAAGCCGGTTAATACTTTTTATATTAAGGTAATAATCAACTCATGCAGAACTATAGCCCAAACTGATAACAAGATTTCCTCTAAATTTTTCTTTGTGTGAGTGAATTGGGGGGAAGGGGGAATGGAGGGTGGAGCATGTTCAGACAAGTTCTTATTATGTTGTTCAGGCTGGCCTTAACTTTCCAGTGTTGCTCAGGCTGGCCCCGTAACCCTCCTGTCTCATCCTGAGTGCTAGGATTTCTGACATATGGCACTAAGCCTATCTACACAGCCATCTGGTCACCCCCTATGAAAAGACACAGGCAGATGCTCCAAGCAGTGGGGCTCGATGTTCACACCTACCTTTTTTTTCTTTAACCGTTCCCCATAATAATACCACTTCACCTCGAAAACCATCCAGCTTGCTCTATCAGGTCAACATCCGGTGTGAAAACAGAAACTATCAGAAAACAAAGTTGCTCACCACCTCCCTGAATGTCCCTGGCGTTCTTAGAAGCTGGGAATGAAACTGGGTGATACCTAATAATAGATACAAGCACTGAGAACTGGGTATCGGCACCCACAAAATGCAAGGACTTTGGGGGGCTCTTAATTATTGCTTGGGTTTTAAAAGATGTTTGGGGAGGCATATCCCATTCTCTCCTCAAGGGTATTTTACTCTAATGTATGGGTTTCCCCTTCAAACTGGGCTCGTACATCTGTCAAAGGGGCTTCTTTTTTCTTCTTCCTTTCTCTTCTTTCTGAGGTATGGGGATTGAACCCATGGCCTTGTGCATGCTCAGCAATCGCTCTACCACTGAACTCCCCCAGCCTTTTCCTTCCTTGTTTATTTTGAGAAAGGAGTTAAGCTACCTAAACTGGCCTCCTGCTCTCTCTAGCACAGACAGGCCTTGAACATGAGGTCCCTGCTTCAGCCTCCCGGGCAGATAGAACTACATGCCTTCACCACTCCTTTATAAAGGGGGTAGGAGAAGGAGACACCTTCCACGCATCTTGTCAATACCTAGCCTTTGGAGGTTTTCTTAGCTAACAGGGGGAAGAATCTGCACATCTCTCCTACTCTGGCACACCCGTTCTCGGTGGATTTTATCAGCTTACAGTCTTAGGATGCAGCATGTGGCCGGCACGATTTCTCCCAGATAAGGAGTGAGTTATTACTTTTCGGCACCTACTATCATTAATCTGATCTGAATCACACAGAAAACCAACTGAGTCACTTCTGGCAGGAAGCATGAAGCGGCGCAGAAGAGAGAGCTAGCAATATTTCATTCATAAAAGCCCATGTTGGAACCAGAAGTTCTAAGCCACAAATTGCCAGAGCAATGTGTCAGCTTCCCCCTGGCCAAGCAATACTCCAGAGGTTTCCAGGAGTGGAAAGAAGAAAAGTGAAGTTTTCATTCACTTAAATTTTGATTCATCTTTCCACGCTGTAATTCTAGGAAGCCATGGTGTCTTTTCTGCATATTCTGGCTATAAATATGAATTAATGGGGTCTGTGTGCATCATACTATGACTGTGTTCAATGTGGCAACAAGATCAGGACAGAACACCGATAAATTACTGTCTCTCCCCCACCACATCCAGTTTGGTTTTTTGAGACAGGGTTTCTTTGTGTAACAGCTTTGGTTGTCAAAGAACTAGCTCTTGTAGACCAGGCTAGCCTCGAACTCACAGAGATCCGCCTCCCTTTGCCTCCTGAGTGCTGGGATTAAAGGTGTGCCACTACCACTGCCCAGCACTTTTTTGTTTGTTTTCTGAGATGGGTCTTTCTACAGAGCATAGACCTGGCTGTCCTGGAACTCACAACGTAGACCGGGCTGAGCTCGAACTCATAGAGATCCTCTTGCCTCTGCCTCCTGAATATTGGATTAAAAATGGGCATCATACCTGACAATTACTATCTTTTTAGAGGGACTAAAATGAATGCTGTGAGGATAAGACATGGGGAAGGAGACCAGCATCCACACAGGAGAAGGTTCTAGAGAAACTGGAGCCACGCTGCTGGAGGTCAAGGAGCAAACACTGGAACCCTGGCTTCTTGTAGGGCAAACCCAATGCTAATAGGGAAGCCTGACGAGTGCATCAGCTAAATGCAGACAAAGTAGCAGCACGTCTCACACTCAACAGTTGATGTGTTAGAAGTAAAGCTGGGGGCAATGCGTGAGAGGCTCCATCGAGACCGAGTGGAGAATCCAGAATACCCGCTGCTGTGGTCTGGTGTTTGGGAACCCCATGCATCCTTGAAATGTAGGTACCAGTGTATGCTTTCAGCGGGGAGCTTCAGACAGGTGACGCAAAAGTGAGGTCTGAGTCAACAGGGATGGGATTAATGCCCTTATGAAAGAGGCCACAAGGGACTACATGTCTTCCTTCTTCCCACCACATGAGGACATCAAGAGGGGGTTCTATCTATAAACCAGAATGTGGGTCATTGTAGAGCCTTAATCTTGGACATCCCAGTCTATAAAACTGTAAGAAATAAATTTCTATTGTTCATAAATTACTCAGCCCAAGGTGTTTTGTTATAGTGTCCATATGGACTTTAGAAAAGGTTTATAATGAAATAACCCAACAGGGTAGGCAGAGTTGGCAGTAACTGGCAGCTGTGAGGGAACCATGATACCTGCCTTCCATGTAAGTGGGAGGAGCCAATACACACACAGACTGTGCCTCCATCCGCGAGGCTGCCAACATCTGGGTATCACCATAGCCTGCTTGTGCAGTGACTCCCAAGCTGAGGCTGAAATCAAGCGGTACAAAGACTTTTCTCCAGGACAGGATGCTCAGCTGCCATCCGTGTCAAGCCAGCTCTCAGCCCCAAAGAGTTTCAAGTGAACTTGACAACTGAGAATTGCCAGGAAAAGCCACGATCTTGTGGCTAACCACTAACAAAAACTTTCCCTGACAGTTTTCCTGCCTTAAGCACTCAACTGGCTCTGGCCTGGGACCAGGAGGAATTAAAGGCCCATCAGGAGATCTCTGCGCTCTTCCTCCTCCACCTCCCTTCCCTTTCCTTCCTGAACAACTCGGTCCAAGAGTCATTCGGTGATGCTAAAAAACATGAGGTCTGCAGAGGGTTGGGAGGAGCCACAGTGAGTCAGAGCAAGGTGGACAAGGGACAGGGTCTCTTTACTAAGAGAGGTAAACAGCACAGAGGGGCGGGCACAGTGATCACCTAGAAATGAATACTGGTACATAATTTGATGAAGAAAACAGGCGTTTGCTTCCATGGTGTGGCTAGAGAGGTCAAACAAATAACATATTGAGGATATCAAGAAGCTGCATACATGGGAAGGGAAGCTGGAAATGTGGAAAGAGAAAATGTGTTTTGTAGAACACGTCCTCTGAACAAAACAGCCGCCATCTGCATCAGACCAAACGTTACCGGCTTGCAGAAGACTATCACCAGTGGATATGTTGACTGTTCCCTCAGAGAAAGAGGGAGTGGGGAAGGTCACTGAATCCTCATCTGAGAGTCCCACTACTCGGCCTTGCCCGTCCCTGGCATTTGTATGCAGTACTGTGCACAGCCTCCAGGTCTCCGGAGTCTCTAGAATCCATAGGCCAGGGAAGGTTAACCAAAGGGGGAACTCTATTTTATGCAGTTATGAGGAAGCAATCATCCAAGCTAGATAAAGACATCTCGGTGCAGCAACTTTGGGGTCAATATGCAACCTTGCACCTGTGCTCTGTAAATAAGTTCAACAAGCTCATGGGCTCCCCAGGGTGACCTTGGTGAACTGTATTTTAAGTTGACCTTGGGAACACATAAAGGGGGGTGGGATGCCTGGGTGGGTAAAACCACTTGCCATGCACCCCTGACGATCCGAGTTTGGATCCCGAGAACCTGAGTCAAAATCTAGATGCAGTAGTGCGCATTTGTATTCCCGGTGCCCCAACAGTAAAAGATGAGAGACACACAGGGAAGCCTGCAGACTGGCTAGCCTGGGCTACACAGCCCAGGTGAGGGAACAAGAGCCTGCTCAACAAGGTGGAAGGTGAGAACTGATTCCTGAAAGGTATCAAGTGACCTCCAAATGCACACCATGACATGAGCATGCTCACAGTCTCTCTCTTTTACACACACAAACACACACACACACACACACACTTACCAGTTTTTGAAAAAGATCTCTGCATGAACTCATGTTTCCTAGATAGATAGATATAGATAGATAGATAGATAGATAGATAGATAGATAGATAGATAGATGACAGATAAATAAGACAGACATACAGGTAGATGTTGAAAATTCTGTCCATTGAGGCTGCCTGTGAGCACTAATAACCCAATATCAATTTGCATGAGGTTGGGAGGTTGGGAACATTCTGAAAAATGTCTGAGGAAGACATAGCTAGGCCATCTCATGGTATGAGCATCACAGAGTAGACTTAGAAAGAAACCAAGATGGTTACAACGTCACACTGGGTGGTATCTTATGGGACCACCTTACATGTGGTCTATTATTGCATGGTTGTAACTGGTTGTGATCATATAAATGAAACCAAACCTACCCACAAAGAACATGGATAGAGTTGTCTATAGCCAGCAACACTGAGTCATGGTGACCATCACTGCCAGGAAGAAAGCCAGCATCCCAAAAGGGGTTGTAGAACACATCCCCCAAAATAGATGGATTTAGCTCTAGCTTTTGAAGGTCCAGTTACTGATCTGAAGACACAGATGGCACATGGGTGCACTCTACCAGGATCTACGCCACATTTGACCAAAAAGTAACCCTCCAATGGGGAAAAAAAAATTAAACAATCTATACAATAAATCAAGACTAGGCAGACTGAGAGGCAAGGAGCCCTGGTACCCACTGAGAAATAGCAACCACCACCTAAGTTTGGCATCCTCGCAGTCGCGGAAATCCTCCTGCCACAGGCATAACGGAGGCTCCCTACAGAACCGTGGAAGCAGCAGGTGCTCTGCACAACACCTGGGCTCAAAATGCGACTGTCACTCACCTGGAGCAGTTTTGTAGCAGGGAGTTCTGGAAGGCAGCGATGGGGCATTCTTGGCCCTGGGGCTGGGGACGCTCTGGGCCGCTTGTCTCTGTCGCTTCAGCTCCTCTTCCCTTTCCTGGGCTGCTCGGATCTCTTCTTCGATCATGGACAAAGTCCGCTGCTTCCTTGACCTTAGTTTGAAGGGCCCAACCATGACATCAGACTCTTGCGTAGCCAGGAGGGAGGCTGTGCTTCTCAGCTCGGCTGCCTCTGAGTACTTGCTGAAGTAGCCTCCTTCGGGCCTGCTCTCTTCCATGTTGACTGGCCCGCTGGGCTGTACAGCTGCCAGTGGCTGGGAGGGCCCCTTTTCCCTGAGTGCCTTGTCCTCCACGGGGAGGATCTTTGGTAACACATCCCTTTTCTCTTGAACGGGAGAGGACACCTGAGGTGGCGCAAACATGCTCTGGGGTTTCCCGGTGCCAGAAGCCAGGCTTTCAGCTTCCTCGGCTGTTGCTTCGGGTCCCTGCTGCTCTGGCTCCTCCTTGCTGGTGTACGGCTCAGCCTTATCCACCTGCTCAGCTATGGCTTGTTGGATGGCATTCTGCACCAGGAGCCCAGCCTGATACTCCAAGGGGTCATCCACCGATGGAGAATCTCCCAGCGTGGAAGAAGGAGAATAGAAACCATGGTCGCTGAAGGACTTGGAGACTCCTTCTCGGCCCTCTGAGGGGTTGTCTGTTTGGGGAGTCTGGAGCAGCGGGAAGTCAGCCAGAGAGTTTTCCTGAAGGGCACTGGGTGTCTCGTTGGAAGCTCCGCTGTCACTAATGTTGTCCATGCTGAAGTCATTGGACAGAGTCTCCAGGACAGTGGTGTCCTGAGACCTCACAGACAGTTCATCCAAACCTGAGTCCAGCTCCTCTTGGGTCAAAGACACATTGACAGATCTTGAAAACTGGTCCAAAATCCCATGATCTTCGTCCTTGACTACAGTAAGCACGGCCCGGGCACTCGTGAACTCCCCATCCTCTGCCCACAATTTAGACAAGGGTCCACGTTTGGAAGGCTCACTGTATGGCCCTTCCTTTCCCTGAGTGGCAGTGCTACCCGGGCCTGCTCCTGGAGACTGGCTCTCGGATACACAGGACCCTCTCTGCCCCTTGGCTGCCTGGCTGCTGCAGTCTTCCAGAGGTCCCCCAAGGGTGGCTGGTCTCAAGATGGTTGGCGGCTTATCTGAGTTGAGGGATCCAAGCGGTCTGTAGAACGGCTTGACGGAGAAGAGCCGTGGTGTGCTCTGGCCCTTGGCCACCGTTTGCCGGGAATTCTCCATCAGCTGGAACTGCTTGCGTGCCGCAGAGAAGTCAATCTGCTCGGTGACCACATCCTCTTTGGTGCGTTCAATGCCGTCTAGGTGTTCGTGGGAAGCTGGGGCTGTGCAGGGCTGGGACAGGGGCGGTTGCTGCTGTTGCTGCTGCTGCAGCTGCAGCTGTAGCTGCTCCTGCTGTGCCCTTCTCTCTTTGCGCTCCTTGTACTTTCTGTGCGACTCCAGATGTTCCTCGTCCAGCTGCTCCTCAATAGTTTTTTCCTGGGGGGGATTCCACCACTTGGCGGCAATGCCCGGATTCTTCTTCACGGCCTGACTCCGGATGAGCTCCCGCCGCTCCTTCTCCAGCTCCAGCATCTCTTCCGAGGGCCTCACTTTCCGCACGCAGAACTGCTCCCTCTCCCGTTCATCCTCCTCGAAGAGCTTGGAGGGTTTCTTGTCCTCGTGGAAGGCCCGCAGCTCAAACTTGGCCTCCTTCTTCAGCGTGGTGAGCGTGAACTCCCCATCTCGGGAGGAGCAGTGCGAGCTGGTAGAGGAGCTGGGACTGGCAGGGGCCTGCAGGCCGTCCCCCAGCATGCCTTGGGGCTGGTCAGTGGCGTGCCCATTGGCTCTTTCTCCTTCAGCCATGGTGTCAGAAGGGCTTCTACTGAGCTCAATGTGAGGAGGCACATGCCTGCCGGGTGCTGTCTCAGTGGGTTCGGCCTGAGTAGCTGAGGGGGTAGGCGTATGGGCAGGTGAGCCCAGGCTGCTCACCAGTGTGGCCGCGCCAGGCTCTGGGGAGGAGATTCCGTTGTAAGTCCCATCCACAGAGGAGTCACAGCAATTGGCCTCCAGCACCTCGTCTAGATATTGGATCTCTCTGACAACATCGTTATCTAAGGACTCGTGGTGATCAGCGAGGAGGCCATTGTGTGAGGGCGAGTATAAGGGGGAAGAGTGGTCCTTGGAATGGGGGGTAGAGGTGACTCCGGGCACACTTTTACATTCTGCCACGGACACCTCAATTTCCATGGTTTTGCGATCTGGGGAGGGAGAGCTGGCAGCAGGCTCCAGGCGAGTGTCACCACAGTCGTCCTGCTTGCTTCTCAGCTGGTTAGCATCCTCAGAAAGCTGGGGAGGCTTCTGGAAGAAAGAGAAAACACAAGTATGGGTGAGATGCCCATTTCTGGATAGAGATGCACAGAGCTTCACTCATAGTAACAAGGAGGAAACAGGAACGAACAGAGGCACGTACTTTTGCTTTTGAATAGAGATCTCTCTTCAATAATCTTTTAAATATCCATTCTGTGTGGTGACGCGTAGCTCTCCTGGTTAGTTTAAACTATCAAGTTGATATAGCCTAGATCATCTGAGAGGAGAGCCGGAATTACAGAATTTGCCTGCAGGCATGTCTATGAGGGATTACCTTGTCGGTTAATTGATGAAGGAGGCCCATCCCACTGTGGACAGTACTATCCTATGCCATCCCACTGTGGACAGTACTATCCCTACACAGAGAAGCCTAAAAGCTAATTGAATACAAGCCAAGCGCTGAACCAGTCAGCAAGCAGCGTCCTTCATGGTTCTTGCTGTACTTCTTGACAGGGAAGTGAGTTCATAGGCTGGAGGAAATATTGCGTGAACTAGCAAACCGGGCCTGCTTTGAGTTCCTGCCTTGACTTCCCTCGGTGATGAACTATGATCTAGCACTATAAGCCGAACAAACCCCGTGCTCCCCTAAGCTGCTTTCGGCCAGGGTGCTCTGCACAGCAAGAGAAAATAAACCTGACCGCTAACACACACAAGATTCATCTGAAATGTTATCTCCTAAAGTAGCAGAAAGGGTCAGCAGGATAGTTCAGCAGGGAAAAGCACCTGCCATCAAGCCCCAGGATGCAAGTTAACCCTAGGGCCCACAAAGTGGAAAGAAAGAACCAACTCTTGCTAGCTGTTCTCAGACCTCCACATGCACAATGAGGTACGCAAGCATGCAGATATGTGCGCACACGCACACGCAAAGAAAAAACGTTACATGAAATAAAACTAAAGTAGATGACATTGCATAGTTAATGTACAGCTATTACAGACAATCACAGGCTTCTGAAGAGACTATTTCTAGGCACCCCCAAGTATATAAAGAAGGTCTTTCTGTGGACCTACTTTTCTTCTCAAAGACATATAATTCTTGGTTGGATGTAACATAACTATTCTGGGGATAAGACACCTTAGGACTCTTTCCATATTCTATACAGGAAAGCAGTAGATCCCTTTCCTGGCTTCTCACAAGCTGCAGTTCCCCACTGCCAAGGCTGCAATTGACCATATACGTTACAAACACCATAACCAAGGCCGCTAACTACAGTTCTGTTCTTCAGGACTGCATAACACAACTCTCCTTAGCTACCCAAAGCTGTAAAGAGCTAGTGGCCAATGGCATGGTCACTCCAGTTTCTAAAATGTTTCTACACGGTATCACAATCTGTGGTTAATAAGAATATGGGATCTTACGTTTTTCATAGGACATCACATTTTCCTCTCAATTGTCGCATCTACATAGTCTTGTTATCTGGCTGCTCACCTGTTACTCTGAGGGTTTTTTTTTAATTATATATTAAAAATATATATACACACATGTATATATACATATATATGTATGTGTGTATACACACACACCCTCAGCTGGATCTCTGTGGGTTTGAGGCCAGCCTGGTCTATAGAGAGTTCTGAGACACTCAAGGCTACACAGAGAAATTCTGTCTTCAAAAAAAAAAAAAGTTCTTTTTTTGGTATACAAAACAATGCCTTTGATTAGGACATGTTCATACATTGTCCGTCCCTTGGTTTCATTTACCCCTTCCTTCATCCCACTAGAATCACTAATGCTTTTATTATTTTCTGTTTTTGTTGCTGTTTGCTTTGTTTTTCCAGACAGGATTTCTGTGTATAACCCTGGCTGTCCTAGAACTCACAATGTAGACCATGCTGACTTTGAACTCATAGATCTGCCTACCTCTGCCCTCAGCTTCTGGGATTAAAGGCCACCACTTTGATCATCAAGAATTGGGGGCTCTTTCATCTTTAGAATGAAGCAGGATGCCTGTCAATACTACCACCTTCCTAATTTTATGCCAGTGGGGGCTTTGGGCTTGCTATGCAAATGCTACCACCAAGCTGCATCCTCGACTCTTCACTGACATTTTAATGCCATTAAAGCAAAGCCATGTTTCATAAGGTGGGTATCAGCACCTTCTACTCCTCTCTTTCGGAATTACAGAAACATACTGAGGATAAGCATTTGTCTAGCATGCATGGGACCCCCTAGGGTTCACTCTCCAGGACCGGAAGGCAGGAGTTTAAAAAACAAAATTCAGAAATTTTCAGTGCAGAAACTTGGTGGCAGACATTCAGTTCCAGTAAGCGAGGGCCGAAGCTGGCTCGCTCTGTGGAACGTGATTGCAGCGCAACCGGGGGAAGGTGCTGGAAGGTGCGAGTCACTTCCGACACCAGCCTCGGCAAGCCAGTGATGAACTACCGGAAAAGCAGGGTGTCCCTTCTCTCTCTAACTTTAGAAGGGAAAATAGAAAGTAATAGGAAGCTAGTGGGGACACAAGAAAGTTAAAAGAACAAAACAAAAACCACGGCTTTGCTGAAACACCTCAGAACAATTGCGAAGGAAGATACTATCGTATAAAGGAAGAGAAACAGAAGGCATTTACTCAGTGATATCATTAAACAGGCAGGGAATGTATTTGGCAGAGTCTGATGAAATGAGAAGCAACCTTAAGCCCTGGGTGACAAGCTTTTTCCTGAAGAAAAAAAAAAAAAGCTGGACTTCCCACGCTGCCTGTGAAGCCACAAGTTTATTCCAGAGTTTTCATAGAGTGAGGCCAAAATGAAGCCCTTGACTCCGTTGGGGCTCTGTCAGTCTCTAAAACAGGGGTGCCCAGCCCGTCTTCCACAGCACTTTCAAGAAACTGGATTTTTGGCTCCTGCATCAACCCTGTCCTAAGCACTTCAAAGCTCAAGAGTGCCAAGCTGATCCACTGAAGGCTCTTTTGAGAGCCCAGAAACCGTGTCTAGATCACAAAGGAATCCTTCATGAACTAGAAGCAGCCGGGTACGAAATGCTGAAAGCCTGAAAAGAGTACGTTTTTGCCATGTCAAAAATAAAAAATATATATAGAAGAATAATATATAATATATATAATTTACATATATATGGGCTTTGAGTTAGAAATGACAACACAAGTTCTATGTCTTCTGTTAAACTGAGTTAAATAGGGGTTTGAAATGGCTCAGTCAGTATGGTGTTTACATGAAGACCTGAGTTTTGCCCCAGAACCCATGTAAGAAAGCCAGCTGTGGGTAGCCTGTGCTTGTAATCCCTGTGCTGGAGATGCAGACATGGGAGGACCCTGGGACCAGCCAGCCTGGCCTAATTTAAGAATCCCAGGGAGCAACTCAAAAATCAAAGGACACAGAAATTTGACCTTAGGTCTTCATATACTCTCTGTCTCTGTCTCTGTCTCTCTGTCTCTCTCTCTGTCTGTCTCTC
Source organism: Alexandromys fortis (assembly GCF_014885135.2). Taxonomy (NCBI): domain Eukaryota; kingdom Metazoa; phylum Chordata; class Mammalia; order Rodentia; family Cricetidae; genus Alexandromys; species Alexandromys fortis. The sequence goes on from NW_026067897.1 coordinate 14,689,106, forward strand.
TCTCTCTCTCTCTCTCTCTCACACACACACACACACACACAAATGATAACTGGGCATTGTGACTCATCCCATAACCTCAGAATTTGAGAGACAGGCAGGAAGACTGCCAAGAGTTTGAAGACAATCTGTGTTACAGAGCAAGACCTCACCTCAAAACAACAAGTCACTTAAACACACTGGTTAAACGGGCAGACAAGATAAAATACCAGCCACCAAGCCTGATGAACCGAGTTCAATCCCTGGGGCCTGCATGGAAGAAGGGAAGTGCCAACTATTGACAAATTGTTCTCTGAGTTCCACACAACACCAACCATGGCAGAGGACACGAATGTGCACCCCCACCTCACAAAAATGATAAAACATAACTTTCGAAACCATTGCTTAACCATCAAAATTTGGAGGCCAGGTATACACGCCTGTAATCCCAGCACTAGCTAGGCAGAGGCAGGTGGGGAGCTCTGGGAGCTTGTGGTCTGTCTGTTCTACATAGCAAGTTCCAGCACAGTCAGGGCTACACAGAGAAATCCCGCCTAGAAAATCAACAACAACAAAATCTAAGTTTGGGCTGATGGTATAGCTTGACAAGATTGCTTTCCAATACTTTTTTTTTTTAACTTCACACTAGAAGGCATAAACAAGGAAAGAGTTTCCCTTCCTGCGAGTTACAGAACGCCCGATCATTTTCTTTCCACACACTTAAGAGATTTTCTTCCTGACTGATGTTCAATTCCATCCCTTCGGGGGACAGAAAGTTCGGCACCAACGGTGACGAAAGAGCAAGGGCCCCAGGCCTGACACAATAGAAGCCACCAGCAACTGCACTGGGTAAAGGGGAACTGGCAAATGAATCCAGATTGCAGGAGTCTGGGCTTGACATCACAAAATGATGTCTTGTTTAAGTCGGCCAACGTGCGCCCTGCTCCCTTTGAAGATAAGGGAAGAACCAGAATTTTCTCCAGGCTTCAGATAAGGCGAACCGGAATCCAGTTTCAGATAAAACGCACGTCCGTGACCCTGACGGGAAAGCCTGTCAGAGGAGATCTCCTCTAACGGAATAAGGAGAAGCGCATAACCACCCGTGCGGGTTTCTGAGGTCGAATGTAGGGTGCAAAAGGCTTGTGGGCAATTTTTTGTCGGTCCAAGACAACCCTCCAGGTGGAGTCTTAATACCTGCCTTCCAGCTGGCTTCCCAGAATAGCCAGCAGCTGGTGAGGATGTCTCCAATTGACTCTGGAATTCGTGGGCGAAGACAATATAATATAATGCAGTTGTGTGCTTCTGAAATGCATTTAAGCTGCATTCCAGGGGGCAGACTGCCATCCTAACTGAGGCTAGAAACCAAAGGAGTGGTCACCCAGATGATTCAGAAGTCCCACACTCCAAAGGTGGCTTCCTCAGTACTTCCAGCTTCCTTTAGTCCTGCAGACTCGGAAGGATTTGCTAATTGGCATTAAAATGAGAAATGGGTTTCTATTAGTGAAACCAGTGTCTTGCTATTAGTATACTGAATGTTAGAAACGGGGGAAGTGAAATGGGCACTCAGGAGGCAGAGGCAGAACGGTCTCTGTGAGTTCGAGGTCACCCTGAGTTCCAGGACAGGTTCCAAAGCTAGGCAGAGAAACTGTGCCCCCCAAAAAACAAAAAAATAAAAAACAAAAATAAAAAACAAAAAAAAAAAAGAGAGAGAAGGAGGAGGAGAAGGAGGAAGAGGAGGAGGAGGTGTTTGAACCTCCATCTGGGAAGAAGCCACCATCTGTGGTTGGAGACTCCCCTGACCCTTGCACGAAGAGTGTGAGCCCCAGGTTGATCCTGACTTGCAGAGATTCGGAGTTGCTAGTTTTTGAGGTCTGAGAACTAAAAGTCTGGTTTCCAATCTTGGGTTCAGAGAACATGGGGTGTTTAATGCGCTAACAAAATCCCTCCTATGCAAAAGTACAACATCCCCTTGTATGAGAGACCCAGATCAGGATTTTATAGCTATTTTTATGTTGTTTGTTTAATAAATGTCAGTGTGAGTGCTGGAATTTGGCTCCAGACCTGCTTCTAATATAACCAAGGAACCCCCTTTGCATCCTAAGCTGCCAGGATTTATTAAAAAAAAAAAAAAAAAAGGTTCAACAGTCAAGCAAATTAGTTTAAGAGAATTTACAACTCCAAAATTTAGGTCCGGAGTCAGACCTTGAGTCTTCCAGGAAGGATTCTGTCGGGCACTTGTTTTCTGCGAGCCAACTGAGCTTTTCTGCAGATGCAGATCCTTGGTGAGCAGGGCTAACAATATCTTTCAAACACTTTTTGAGAATTAAGCTTAGAAAAAAGGTATTTAATATGCGTTATGAAAATGTAAAATGGGGAATGTAAGTGTAAAAAACTGAAGATTTTTAAGCAATTTTACACCAAAGCACGAATGACCAGTGTTAACTTCTTTCTCGAGAGACCCTGGCTTTCTTGAGAAGAGAATGGCACTGGATTATGATTTTTGGAACAACCTTGGTGACACTGAGAGATTACAGGAATCAGTCTGGAGATATCAGGCCAAGAGTACTTCCATCCTCCCAAATCCTAACCCACCTCGGATCCTTAAATGTTTATCTGTAGTTCAAAGCTAAACACAGCTAGGAAATGTTATTTGTTGCTAAAGCCAAAAGGAAATTTTCATAAAACATCCTTAAAAGTCAAATCCTGTGGGCTGGAGGGATGGCTTAGCAGTCAGGGGAACTTACTGGTCTTGCAGAGGAGCTAGTTCAGTTCCCAAACCCAGATGAGATGTCCACAACGTTCTGGAACTCTGGTTCCAGGGGACCTGATACCCTCTTCTCGCTCTACATTCCCACGCACGTACCCACACATGAACAGGCTTAAGTATACCCAATTAGTCAGCAATTGGGAGGCGAGGCAGTCTGCATTTCAAGTTCTAGGTCAGAGCTACATAATGAAAGAGACCCTGTCTCTAAACAAACAAAGACAAAATTATTATTATTATTACTATTTTTAAGAAGAATCAAATCTGGGGCTGGAGAGATGGCTCAGCAGTTAAGAACGCTAACTGTTCTTCCAGAGGACGCGGGTTCAATTCCCAGCACCCACATGGCAGGTTACAACTGTCTGAAACTCCAGTGCCAGGGGATCTGACACCTTCACACCGATTCATATAAAATAAAGTTAAATAAAATCATTTTTAAAAAAGAATCAAATATTGAAGATGAAAGGGATGCAGTGGGGAGTGTGACGCAGCTACATGAACCCACATGCATGAACTCTGCATAAGAGCACCCCCCAACCCCTGTGCGCCTGCGCTAGGTAGGCTTTAAAAACTGGACGCACCATCTTCAACCCTCTCTCTGCACACTGACTATCCCAGACACATCCTTCTAAAGCTGGTTTGTTGCATGTTCCGTGCTTCCTTTTCACTCGGGCCAGGTAATTTCATACATAAGGTGAAAAGAATAAGTCTTTTTGGCTTTTTTTTTGAGGGGGGGGAGGTAGAGTTGAGAAAGGGTTTCTCTGCAACAGCTGTGGCTGTCCTGGAACTCACTGTGTAGACCAGACTGCCCTTGAACTCAAAGATCCACCTGCCTCGGTCTTCTAGGTACTGGGATTAAGGCATGTGCCACCAATGTCTGGCTCACCTTACTTATTTTTTAAGGTGTAGTTACTTAAGTTCCAGCACTTCAAATGTCTGCTCTGCTTGCAGTGACTCCATTTCCTTACTACCCACAGGGCATGTCCCCTCTTGACAGTGTAGAGACTACCACCGCCTCCCAGGCTCCTAGCCTAAATGCACAGTGTGACCCAAATTGCTCCAACACCTGGTGTCTGCTGCATGGCCAGGTTTCTCAATTCTGAATAACCCAGATTACTTCCTGCTACAGCCACTATGGTTAAATTAGAAATGCTTTTCCCCAGGTAATAGGTGACCTGATCCTTTAATCCAGTTATTTTTAAGTTCCATCAAAAAATATGCACTCCTTGCTGGCCTCGGAACAGAGGCTTGGTGACAGAATAAAACTTCCTCATAGCAGGGAAATCAAAGGACATCTCTGTCCCCCTTCGTACCCTCCCCGGCTTGCATAAGTCACGTGTTTGGTAAGCAGGGCACAGAACTGGCTCTCCGGGCCATGCGTGGCTGCCTCTGGGATGGCTGCTTCTGGACTCTTAACTTTCTGAACTCAGACGCCTCCTTCACAGGTTCCAATTCGGGGTGATACAGCCTGTCTGCTGTCTGGGACCCCTGACCAGCTGACTGTCACCTCCCTGGAGGAAGCAGATAGAGCTGCAGACAGGAGGGTCTACACAGGAAAGAAATGGGGTCTAAGGGAGGGGACACAGGCTGGAAGACAGCTGTCATTCTAGAGGCCCCGTCTGAGATCCACCCACACCTCCCACTTCCCCTCATCCCACCCCACCCCCCAACCCCATGGTGACATGTTTGCTTGAGGCTAAGGAGTGTCCCAAGAGCTAAAAAGGGATGGCCCACTCCCAAGAAAGGATCTGGTAGCCTCAGGGAGATGGAGTCCCCATTCATACAAAAAGAACAAGGGGCCCAAAACATAGAGAGCCTCAGCATCCATGGGTGCAAATGATACTCGCTGCAGAGTTTACAGAGAAAACTGAGCCCGTGAAAGGCCCTGAGCAGGTGGCTTGCAGCTCCCGTGGCCCTGTGTATTGCAGACGGTAGAGCACAGCCCGGGCTAGGACTGAGCAGCCAGCCCACCCTCCCTAGAGGCACAGAGCAGGAAAACTGGCTTCCTTCATTAATTCTACTTCAGGGAAGCACAGCAGAGGAGCCGCATTCCAGGCCTGAATGGCCTTTCCTCTTCCACCTCCCAGCTGAGCCGCTTCCGGAGCGGCCTGTGGAACTAGGAGTTCGTGTTGACTGTGGGAAACAAGGCTGCGTACCACTCCTGACAGAGGTCAGCTCCCCCAGCTCCCAGCTGAAGGAAGGGCAGGCAGCCAGACTGCAGACCCCAAACCTTCCTGAGGCAGCTGTAGGCTAAATTTAGACCAGGAAGACTCGGGTCATTGCTATGACCCCTGAGAAAGGCTATTACTAACAATGCCTGGGTGTCTTCCCTACCTAAGACATCTTGCCAGGAAATCATTATAGCTTCTTGTGACCTGGGGGTGGGGTGGGGTGATCAATTCTTATAATGAAACACCAACTCTTTGGTGGCTAAGTCCCAATCCCATTGAATAGACCCAACCCTTCCTCCCTTCCCCCCCCCCAAAAAAAAAAAACTTCAGTGGGTTTAGTCTTAGCAGCAATCACCAGAAGGCCCTTTTCCCTGGCAAATGACTCGGGTGGAGCTTCAAATGGATAAAAAGACTTCTAGAAGCCACGAACAGGGAGCAAAGTCACCTGTGTTCTGATTCACATTCACATGAAGAACTTTGAAGGTAAGGAAGTTTCTGGACCACAGCCTGCCCTGTCCATGACAACCCTCCCTCTTCCATAGGCTGGAAAATCAGACTCGCGTCGCCAGGCTGCACATCTGACATCTGGAAAACGTTAAGATGCTGTTTGATTAGCACATTTACAGCTTGGGCTCTCTGAGAATGAAACTGGAGACGTGTGTGGTGGGCTGCGGAGTGGGCAGGGACGAAAGGAAGGAAGTTGTTGCGTTTGCTGAGGGCACTGCTAAAAGGGCTGTTGTTTCTTTTCCTTCCCTCTCTTTGGAGACAGGGTCTGGCTTTGTAGCCCAGTCAGGCCTCAAACCTGCTACCTGTCCTCTGGTCTCTGAGTGTTAGGATGACAGGCATGCACCGCCTTGCTGGCCCTTGGAGACTCTCACAAGAACCCCTGAGACTGGCTGCTAGCTCCAGGTTCCCATGAATGAGCGAGACAAGGTTTTCTCAAGACTTCTCACTAGGACTACTCTGAAGGAAGTCCCCACCCTGGAATAAAGCAAGACCAAGACCACATAAGGAACTCTTGGCCATTACAGCCTGAACTTTTTAAGCGACAAATTCAGCAGGCACAAACAAACCTAGTTTAGTTCTTTCTAACCTAGCTGCAGATTTCTTGTCTTTTTGTTTGTGTGTTTGTTTGTTTGTTTGTTTTTTAAGGTTTTGGTTTTTCAAGACAGGGTTTTTCTGTGTAACTTGGCTCTCCAGGAACTCACCCTGTAGACCAGGCTGGCCTTGAATTTACAGAGACCCACCTGCTTCTGCCTCCCAAGTGCTGGGATCAAAGGCATGTGCCACCACCACCCAGTGCTCTCTTGCTTTTAAGTGATTCTGAATCTTGGCTTCCTGCTTAGCCAATTGGCCACGGATGACAGAAATAAAAGCTGATTATCACAATGGGCCCAACAGAACCCACTTACTGAGGCAGAATCCAGAGAAAAGTGGGCTAGGAGTGGGGAAGTCTAGCCGCCTGTACAGACAGAGATGAACCTGTGCATAGGAACCTAGCCTGGGGAGGGTGTCCTGGAGTGTCTTAGGACCTCCAGGAACAAAGCCCCAAGTGCCCCATTGAATGTGGTGAGCCCCACGACAAACAGAAGGCCAGCTGTAGAATCCAACACTGAGCTCCTTGAAACAGACACAAGACAACTAGAGAACTAGTTACCAGGCTCCCCGGGTCCCAAGGCAGAGGCAGCTTTCTCTTGCGGAAAGGAACACACACATTCTCATAGACTCACTCACACGGTGTCTTTTAACGAATTTTCTGTCACGCATGCAGCTTTGGTCTGCATCGGCAGAGTTTTCCCTGCCTCTTAGCACCGAGGCCGGGAGCGTGACAAGATTCGCAGGAAGAAAAAAAGAGACGCAGTAAGTCTCCTCTGCCCACCACGCAGCAGGAGAGGCCTCCGCCGCCCAGCAATACAATCCAGACCCTGACTCCCTCCTCCGAGAAGACTCTGGCCACAAGAGAACTTTCTCCTTTCAGATCAGAAAGCAAAGGACCCTGAGATCTGAAGCGGATGTACCTTACCCCTGTCCAGAGAAGAAGCCCAGGGTGTGAGCTCCAAGCCCGAAGTCAGAACCAACCGCCTCTTTCTCCAGACGGATTCCAGTGCACACACTGGCTCAACCGGGACAAATTCCTTCAGAGCCTCCCGACTGGAGACTGTGATGTCACCGCGGGCCCTCCCTCCGTTCCCTAAAAGGCCATTCACACCAAGAAGAACTTTAGTCCCCTTCAGGGAAGCCTGGCCCCTCCCTAGTCAGCCTGTCGGGGAGGGCAGTGGCTTTCCTTCCAGAGGCAATGCTAGTGGCTTAAGTCTGGCTCCGAGCCTGGGGGTGTTGATGTGATCTGTCTGTTATTGCTGCTTCTTTGAAACTCAGAGATAGGCCAGCGCTATTGAGTGAAAAAATTTGGAGGATTCCGGACAAAGCTATAGCCTCTTTAATTCTTTTATACAGGATCTCATTGTGTAATTCTGGCTGGCCTGGAACTTATGCAGACAGAGGTGACCCCTTACTCTTCGAGATCTTCCTAGATGAGGCTACAGGTCTGTGTTATCTACCACACCAGGTCAAACACTACAAACTCTTCAAAACTCCTTGTATAGCAACAATCAAAAAAAAATCATATACAGATATGCATATTTAATATAACTGAGACCAGACAGTATATGTGTGTGTCTTGGCTAGGGTTTCTTTCCTTTTTTTTTTTTTTTTTTTTTTTGGTTTTTTTCGAGACAGGGTTTCTCTGTGGTTTTGGAGCCTATCCTGGAACTAGCTCTTGTAGACCAGGCTGGTCTTGAACTCACAGAGATCCGCCTGCCTCTGCCTCCCAAGTGCTGGGATTAAACGCGTGAGCCACCACCGCCCAGCCTTGGCTAGGGTTTCTATTGCTGTGATAAAACACCCTGACCAGAAACAACTTGAGAAGCAAAGGTTTATTACAATTTAAAATCCGCAGGTCCTACTCCATCACTGAGAAAAGCCAGGACAGGACCCCAAGGTGGGAACTAAAGCAAGGAGGAGTGCGGCTGCCTGCTGCTTCCTGGCTGGCTTCCCTGTGGCCTGCTCAGTCTGCTTTCTTACAAACCCTAGGACCACCTGCCTAGGGATGGCACTGCCCACAGGGAGCTGGGCCCTCCCACATCAACCATTAAACAAGAAAAGACTCCATAGGCCTGCCTACAGGCCAATGACCACATTTTTCTTAAGGAAAATTCCCTCTTCGCAGATACATCAAGGTTCGTGTCAAGTTGGACAGAAACAACCAGCACACAACACGACAGTCAACTTCTTCCTTTCCCACACTATCTCCCAAGCACAGTCTGGTTTTTAATGGCTTCTATTCAATTACTTACGAATTCATTTGGCTTTGTGGTGCTAAGAATACAACCCAGGGCCTTGTGCACAATGAGTTACACCCTCAACCCTTCTATTATTGTGGCTGTTGTTTTTAAATTCGAGACACGGCCTCACCGAGTTACCCAGGCTGACTCTGAGCTCACTTTGCAGCCCAAGCACACCTTGAACTTGTGATTCTCCTGCCTCAGCCTCCCAAGTAGCTGGTATGAGTAAAATGCATTTTAAATGGTTATGTGACAGCTCATAGAATGCTAGGTGGGGGAAAAAAAAGAAAGAGAAGGACATGACTGTTGTTAAGGGGTTGAAAATTTTATTATGAGGGAGAATGCAGGCAGAGAGAGAGACAAACGGGAGAGTCTAGACTGGACCTTGTCGGCAGACTGAGCCAGCAGGCCATGAGATGAGAGGGGAAAGAGAGGAACACAGAGAAAGAAGGCCAGAAGAGAAACCAGGGACCAAGAGGGCAGGAGGCAAGACAGTTCAGGGTAGGGGGTGGGGTATGCCAGCCAGAAGACTCTCTTAACAGGTAGGGACTCTGAGATGCTGGAAGAACCTGGCAGCCATCGTCAGCTTTGATACGTTAATAGGCTCCTCAGCCATCGGTCCCTGAGTTTGAGGCCTAAACCCCACCCCATAGCTCACCAAGAAAAGAGCAGTATTTGCTTTGGGTAGAGGTGCCTGACCCCAATGCAGCTGGCTCCCTGGCTTGTTCTGCCAGAATCAGACTCCTCAGCTACAGTACGGATGCTGGAGAAGTGTCTGAGGAGACCCACGGACTCCAAAGCCTGCCTCCCTGGAACTTCAGGGCCCAGCTGAGAGACTCTGGCTGCTTGGAAAGTGAGTCAGACTCCCAAGTCAGCTCAGCACCGTGATGAACTCATTTTCTTCAATGAGAAAGACAAACGCCAGGTTTACAGTAAACTGGATGGGAAAAAGGACATCAAGGTCATCCACGGTCCTGGGAGACCAGCTGGTCTGGGGTCAGTTTGCGAGCAATTTGTTCTGATGACAGAGTAAACAGCCCACAGACTGCAAGCAGGGATCCCCGTGGCCTGTGAGTTGGCCAGCAACTAGACCTCCTGGAACCCTCCTGTGCACTGAGGTCAAGGGAGGAAAGAAGAGCCAGAGTGGATGAAGCCATGTGGAGAGGCTTCCTCTGACAGGGAAGTTAATGTCTTCCCTACAAATATTTACAACGTCTAAATGACAGTTGTTGTTTTTTTTTTTTTAAATGTGCTTAACATTTGGATATATCGGGAAATTTCTTAACACCTGACCTAGTGATACTAGAGCTCTTGGGGAACTCTTGGGCCCTTTGGAATAATTGGAATGTTCTGCTGTGTAGCTGAAGGCATTTCGAGACACCACTTAGCAGTCTTACGTAAGATGAGGCGGGAAAACCACACACTGAGAACACCACCGGTCGGCTTAGGTATGAGGGACCAGTACTGGTTACCGTGTTCCAGATACTCTGGAGGCTGAAGCAGGAGGATCCCCTGAGCCCTGGAGCCTGGGGGCAGCCTGGGCAAGAGCAAAGCCCCCCAAAGAAAACGGAGGACTTCCAGTTCACTGTGAGGCAAAAGTGACATCTGGCACCGACTACATAGTCATGCCCATGCTATTGTGCCAGTGGGAAATTTGTGAGAAAAATGATTTTAAGTCTTCTCTGTGCATACAAAACAGTCCTATCTTTAAAATGTCCCAAGTAGTCGGAACGTTTATGGCGTGAAGCCCATCGATACAGTGGCTCACTAAATGCACATGAGCTCATGAGTGAGCATACAAGTGTGCACACCTAAGGGCTTGAGTCATGTCCTCCACAGATTCCAATGCCCAAGCCCTAAGACCCAGATGCCTGGCTTAAGACTTGAGCCTTTACAAATAACAATAGTAATCATAACAATGGCAATAGGAGGCTTCCTAGCTCAAGTGAGGTCATAAGGGTGGAGCCCAATCCAGGGAGACCAGAAGAAATTCAGACTACAGAGAAATAACTATTCATAGGCCAGGAAGATGGGCCTGAAAGAGGCTTTCCTGAACCCTCAGAATGACCCAAAGGGAGGACATCCACACCCTGCCTGCACTTCTGACCTGAACAACTACAACAGCGTACGTTTTTGCTGCTCAGCTACTGAAGGTGGTACCCTGCCATTGTAGCTCCACCAATGGAATATACACGCATGCACATGTCATGCACTCACACACACACACAGACACACACGTTTATGCAGTTATTCATACAGCGCACACACACATTGCCCAGCTATAAAAAGAGCGCGGAGCTTAGGGAGAAAAAGAAAAAAAAATGGTGGAAAAGTCATGGATCATCCTCAGAGGTGAAGTAAGACATGAAACAGGCTAGCCGGTTTAGGTTTGCGAAGTATAAACTGAGATGACCCACTGATGACGGTAGACTCCCCAGACAGAAATATTCGGAAGTCCAGCAGATAGCCACCCATGGCTGCTTGTCCTCCAGTCAGCCTCAGCACAGGCTCTGGGCCTGGGGACGGGTACTCTGAATTTATATTTCAAAAAGTATATACTGCCACTTTAATTCTTCAAGAGTTAAAAATTCAATCTTGGGAGACACTTGCACTGGGAAGAAGGAAGCCATTTTGAATCTTGGTCCTGTTTGACTGGTGTATTTGGTACTTTCTTTGAAAAGAAGCTAAAGGAAGGGGGGGGCTTACTCTGCCTACAGTTGTAGGAGACAGCCCTTCACAGTGGGAAAGTCGGGGTGCACTAACAGAAGGCAGCTGGCCACACTGTGCCCACAGTCCAAAGCAGAGAGCGGCGTTCAGTCTGCTTTCTCCTTGTCATTCTGTCTAGGACCCCAGCCCATAAGATTGTGCCACCCACACAGAGGGTAAGTTTTTACACACTTCAAACCCAATCTTACACACTTCCTTACGGATGTCCTGAGAGGTTTGGCTCCCAGGTGAGTCTAGATCAAGGTGACAGCCAGTGTTAACCACCACAGTTGAGAAGCCAAGTGCAAAATCTGAAGACCCAGCAGGTGCATTTGAAGACAGCTGGTACCATAAATCCTCATTACCCGGCAAGCATGTATTTGCCTAACAGTGTGTGCCAGGTGGGTGTCACATTTCCTTAGACACCTTCTATCTCGTCTATCACTAGACCCCTCTAAAAAGAGGAACACCCCAGCTCGTGGTGGCTACCACTCCCTAGAATGGTTTCCGTCCCCAGAGACAAAAAGCTAGTCAATAACAGAGCTTTGGCTAGAGTCTACAACCCAACCCACGGGACAGAGCTCTGCCTCCGCAGGCTACAGAAGGGGAGGAAGGCAGATGCAGGAAGTCTCAGCGCTACCAAGGAAGAAGCGAGAGGAACATCTTTAAAGCATGAGCAATACCGGCAGCAAGCTGCCTTGAACCCCAGGCCTGATGCTGTCCCTCCTCTCTGGGAGTCAATGTTTTCTGGACTGTGTAGTAAGGGAATCAAGGGAAACCCACAAAATCCATTCCACAATTCTGCAATATCAGCATAAACAGGGCGCAAAGGTGAGATCATTTGGTGATTTGGTGTAGACTGAAAGTGTGTGTGTGTGTGTGTAAGAGAGAGAGAGAGAGAGAGAGAGAGAGAGAGAGCGCAGAGACAGTGGCTGCAGCCTCTAACATGGGTTAGGGATACTTTTACCAAGAGAGAAGTTGAGTCCCTGGAAGAAAGATGAGCTTCATCTTAGACACACCCCTTGGCAGAACTTTATCACTTTGGTGGAAGGATTTTATTCTGCTCCCTGTAAACATTCTATTTACAATGGGTATGAGTCACCAGTGCCTCGCTGAAGACATTTTTATTTTTACATGTGCAGGCATACACGGCTCCTGATAACAATGGTTTTCTTTGGAATGGAGACCCAAGCAACCCTCTGTCTTCGCTCCTTCGCTTCACCTTCAGATTTTCATGTTTCACATGTGCATATATTTATTATTGTCTGAAAAAAGGATGAAGTACATAAAGATAAAAACAGAGCCAGATGCTATGGCACACATCTGGAACGCCAACACTTGGGAGGTGGAGAGGTGAAGTCAGAAGAAGCTTACAGTGAGCTTAAATTCCTGAAACTCACGCCTGCACCTCCCAAGTGCTGGCAATAGAGGCACGTGCTACACACCTGGCTTTATTTATCATTGTTTGGGTTTATGTCTGTGTGTGCGTGTGTGCACAAGCTTCTGTGTATCTGATATGTGTGCCAGAAAGTAGGGGGGAATGCCAAAGTGTGTGTATAGAAGGCCAGGAGGGCCTTTTGTGTCTTGTTCTAGCCCATTCCACCATGTTTTCAGGTCTCTAACTAAATGGCCAGCAAGCCTAGAGATTTTCTGGTCCCTGACAACCCTCACCCCCAGCACTGGGTTACAGGTCTGAGTAACCCAACTAGCTTCTTCAGGGATGCTGTGGATTTGAACTCAGGTCCTCATGCTTTGCACAACAGATTATTACCTCAATGAGCCATTTCTCTGTTCCCTCGATCGCCCTTGAGCCATTTCTCTTTTCCCTTGATTTCATGATGTACTCATCCAGCAGTGTGGCCTTGACTCGGGATGAACCAATGTTATCCCGGCTTAGCCTTCCGTGTCCAGTAAACTCTTGAACAATGCTGTCATAGGCTCAGACTCTCCTCCCCTCTCCACAGCTGCAGGACAACATAATCTCCCTTCTTCACAGAAGATAAGCAACTTGGGCTGTCGTAGACATTTCCCTTTCATGAGCTGCCCTTTTCCCAGAAAAGTTGAGCAATACTCTGAGTAACTAAATTCTTCCCTGGGAGTCAAATGTCACAGAATTTAATTTTATGAACTATGTCACAGACTGTCTTAGGAAAGCCCCATTGACAAGTTTCCCAAGATCTGAACGGCCAAATAAAGATTTGGGACCAAGATTTATTATTCCAAAGAAAAACCTTTAGCTGGTTCCATGGCACAGGAGTGATCCCAGCACCCAGGAGGTTGAGGTAAGAGGATCATGAATTCAAAGCCAGCTGAGGCTCCGTAGTGAGATTCTGTCTCAAAATAAAATGGCTTTCCCACCTTCTCCACTCAAAAGCACTGGTCAATCAATCTAGTAACTTTCTAATCCACCTAAAACACACACATATACACACAGAGAGAGACTCCACTCAAGTTTATAGATTTGGAGTCAACTTTCTTGTTTTTTGTGAAATATGTCAAAGCTTTGCGTGAACTTTCAAAAATAATATTTTGGGCTTCCTAAATCTAGTCTTCTGTGAGCAAAGGCTATATCCTTCTGTTAGTGTTATTATGTGTCTATTAATTATTACAGTATTTATTAATGCGATTAATGTTTAAAGTGAAGCCAGGAACTGAGACTGACTGACATTGCCCTTTGGCAATCCCAAACCCAGGGCCCAGTGTCAGTTCGTGCCTACACCATTCGGTTCCTGGCCTTCAGTAGGGCCCGAAGGTCCAGGATCCTTAGGAGACTCGGAGGGGAGCAAAGATGGGAAACAGATCAGACAGTAGGTATTAGATGCGTTTAACCTTCTCCTCCCTTAGCGCTCACAATTCCTGCTCAGAATCCTCAAGTTTCCTCAAAGCTCCAAGCACAGGGAGCAAAGCCAGACTGCAGCCAGCAGACCTCAGGTCCAAGTCACTCTGACAGGAAAACAAATCTCCAGGCAAGTCCAGATGTCCACCTAACAGTGCTGTTCTGACAGGGTGAAGCATATGCTCCTTGGTGGGTGGATCCTCCTCTGCTAAATGGGCTTCAGACTGCGTGGTTTGGGGCTAGTGAGGTAGCTGGTCCTCAGTCGCTTAACAACCTGAGCTTGATCCCTAGAACTCAGGATGCAAGAAGAGGACCAACTCCTGACATCTGTGCTCTGACCTGAGTACTCACCATGGAATGGGTTTTCTCTCTCTCTCTCTCTCTCTCTCTCTCTCTCTCTCTCTCTCTCTCACACACACACACACACACACACACACACACACACACACACGAATATAACTTTTAGAAGAATGACAGTTGAGAGCTGAATCATGTTTCCCCAAATCCATATCCAACTAGAATTCCAGATCATCACCTTATATGGAAACAGGGTCTCTGCAGATGTAGCGTGCTACTATGAGGTCATATCACAAAGAGTCACCTTTGTAAGAGATGACATAGTGACACAAGATGGGGGATCCATGGGAAAAACGGAGGCTGAGTCCTGAGTCAGGCATCTACAAGCCAAGAGTATTCAGCCACAGCGGTCAATAGTTGGGAATGGGGGGGGGAGGGGAACGGATGGACAGATTCCCCTCAGAGCCTCCAGGAGCACCGGCCAGGCTTCGTTTCCTCCAGGGCTAGCAGCACATACCCCTGCAATGCTGGAAGTCACCGTGACTGCCGTGGTTTGTCAGAGCAGGAATGGGAAGTGAACGCGCTGACCTTATAAGGTCACCTCGAGGATGAGCTAAGGACTCCTGACTAGGAAAGGCCGGGCCCTCACAATGAGGTCCTCAAGCATGAGTTGCCTCCTGATCTTCCCACAGTGCTTGAAAGCCAGAAAGAGCAAAGGAATACATGAGAAACAGGCCTTCTTCACAGGGCTCCCACTGCAGGCCTCCCAAAGCCTAACTTCCTAACTGGAGCAGAAGCCTGCGTGATACAGCTGAATGAAGAAGCCAGTGTACAGTAGCTGGCGACAGGAGGTGGGGGTGGGGTCCCCTGTCAAACTGGAGAAGTGACGTAATAGCCCAGAGTCCCCAGAGGTGTTAGCCAAGGCTGGTGAGCGGGTGATCAGAACCTTTATTATCTGTGACACACCAGGTACCAGACAAGATTTTCACACATAATCACATCAGTTCCTTAAAACACCCAGCCCAGTTAGGTTCAGAGAATTTTTTTTTGTCCAAAGGCTTTGGCTGAATGAATGGTGAAGCGGGAGGCAAGACAACCTGGCTCAGGGCCTTCAGCCGCTAACTCTTTTACATGTAAAAGTAGAAACTGGGGCAACCTGAACTTGAAGCTCATCTAACCAGCAGGACTGGCTACTGGATCCCGTTTCTCCTTCACCATCTACAGTCAGCCCGACATCGGTCTAGTTCCCTGTGAATGGCTTCAACCAAGCATAACTGGAAAGGCACCAGAACGCTGGGCTGGGACCAAGCAGGCACAAACTCTATCCACGTGTTAGTCCCTAAAACAACACATTAGACCATCTCGTTACACAGCATTCACAGCTTGTCGGGTATTAGAAATTAGAAATATTGGGGGGGGGGGACAAAAAATTAGAAATATTCTAAAGAGATTTAATAAGGTAGGCAAATCCTATGTGGGAGTCCAGAAAGCAGTGCTCCATCAACACAGATGAAATGTACACACTAAATGGTCCCTAGAATTAATACCACCACCCACCGTGTGTGTGTGTGTGTGTGTGTGTGTGTGTGTGTGTGTGTGTGTGTGCATGTGTGTGTATGTGTGGGGGCATGGGTATTGGCATTACAGAAAACAAATGGTACACATAGGAATAATGGAACAGTTATTAGCCTGATGCCTGCACTGTGTGGGCAATCTGCTAGCCTTTGACAAGCACGGTCTTACATTCTAGCAGCTAGGTAAGGTATGCTAATCCCCAACTCACAGATAAAGACACGAAAGCTCAGAGCTCAAGTACTTTGCCCAAAGACACAAAGCAAGTTCAGGCAGAGCAGAGAGAACTAAGCCAAGCTCTGTCTGCTCTCCAGAGTCTGTTAGGGAGAGATGTACATTGGCACCCCTCTGTCTGCTGCCCCGCAACACATGGTAAGCCATGGCTTGATAAGGAATAAACTGGAGGGGGCAGGAGAAATGGGTTAAAAGCACTTGCTGCTCTTGCCCAGGACTGGGGTTCAGTTCTCAGCACCCATATGGGGGCTCACAACTGTCTGAATCTGATACTGTGGACACCGGGCCTGTGCATGGTGCACACTCATACACACAGGCAAAATATTCATAAAAAGAAACCTTTAAACAAAAAGACTTTAGGGAGGCAAGGATGCCTGTGAGTTCAAGGCCAGCCTGGTCTCCATAGTGAATTCTGAGTTTTGAGAGATTGGGAAACCTTGTCTCAAAAACAAAAACAAAGAATAAAGAACCAACTAGAACACCAACAAAATGGCTAAGCAGGTAAAGGCACCTGGAGTCAAACTTGATGATCTCGGTTGCATCCCTAGGAACAGCAGAAGGAGAAAACTGATCTCTCAGGCTGCAGCAGGACCCTGCACACAAACAACCGGAGACCCTTCACCAAGCCTCAGCTACGAGAAAAGTGCTCGGCCACCCAACCCTCAGGATGCCTGGCATTCTCAACGTCCCGGACACTCTAGGTGAGTTTCCTCCAGCTGAGCGCTTGGAATTCTCCAGATAGTGTAGGAGCCCCTCCCAAGAATGTCTGTTTGTCTTGTACACAGGTTCCAGTACAATAGCTACAGATCTTGGAACAGCAAGGCCATTCCGGATATGGACCTCTCCCCAAACAGACAGGACAGAGGTAGTGGGGGGTTGGGGGGGATCTAAGAGCAGGAAATTGCTGTGGCCAGGGTAGCAGGGGCTTGGTGTCTCGGGAACACAACCTACAAACAGTTCAAGCTGTGAGGTGCTGGGTAGCTGTAGGGACTGAAAATGTTTCTGCAGCTGAATGCTGCTTTGCCGTTTAGACTTCCTGCCTTACACTGACTCAACTTGGGATTTTCTTTTTTCTTTTTTTTACTCATATGTGCGTGTGCGTGTTCTGCAGACCAAACCTAGAGCTTCTTCTGAACTACAACCATAGTCTTTTTGTTGTTGTTGTTGTTGTTTGAGACAGGGTTTTTCTGCCTGTTCTGGGATTTGCTCTGTAGACCCAATAGGCCTCAAACTCACAGAGCTCCTCCTGCCTCTGCCTCCCAAGTGCTGCGATTAAAGGTGTGCGCCACCAGTGCCCGGCCCACAGCCCATTTTGTAATTTTCATCGGCAGATGGGGTCTTGCTAAATAATCCAGACCTTATAGCCCACATATGTCTACAACTCACCATCTTCCCCTCATCCTCCCTCCCAAACAGCTGAGCTTACAGACCGGTACCCCCGTAAAAAGTAAATTTTAGAGATGGGTGATGGGCCGACTTTGCATTCTGAATTCCCCACCTCAAACCCCATGGGACTCCGCTGTAACTTCCGCTTTCCTCCACTTGGGTGAGTTTTTTATATTCACCTGTGAGTGAGAACACACAGTACGTGGCACCACCTTTCTCTATTCACCCGCAAAGGGACATTTAGGTTGGCTCTGGTCCTGCTGTTCCGGATGCTGTTGCTGTGAACACTGAGGACGGACATCTCTTAAGCAGGCTCCTTCCGTACCTTAGCCGTGAGTCCAGAAATTGAACTTCTAAATCATATCGTATTGTTTTCTTTTTCTCTTTAAATGTAGACTCAAACCAAACCTAAATAAAACACCACCACCACCACCCCCCAAAAAAAAATTACGGCGCGGCCACCCTTTTACCGCCTTTCCTGAGTCGTCCTCTCTCTGGCCCCTCCCACTGCTGTGTGAGCCCCTCCCCTCCGCTCAGAAGGAGCAGTCAAAGCCGCTTCCCTGTGTCAGAGCATCTGCTTCACCACAGCCTGCAGGTCTTTCTAGAGTCTGCCAGGTTAGGGCAGATGGTCCCCGTGGATAGAGTTATCTTCTGCAAATGTTTCCATCAGTCATAGTCGGGGCTGTCACTCTCGTCCTCTAGGGCTAAGGAGGCCTCTTCCAGACTTTGTGCTTCCTTGAAGGCCTAAAATTCCCCAGCCTGACCATAACCTTTGACCTCTGGAGGTTTCTGAAGTTCTGATGACATTCTGCAAGCTTTCCAATGGCAGGTCAATTACTCCAATTACCAGGTGGTATTTAAAGGATCGTTTTTAAGTCCCCATCAAAGATACACTCCGTGTTAGACTTCTCTCCTGGCACTCCACAGTAAAGTCTGCATGACTGTAGAGGGAAAAAAATCGGGTGGGGGTATAATTTTCATATACTTAAAACAAAAACAAAACAAAACAAACAAAAAACTGGTGCAGGGCTGGAGAGATGGCCCAGTGGTTAAGTGCGCTGGCTGTTCTTAAAGGGAACCCGAGTTCAATTCCCAACACCCACAGGGCCGCTCACAACTGTCGGTAACTCCAGCTCCAGAGAATCTGACACCCTCACCCAGACATGCATGCAAGCAAAACACCCATGCACAGAAGATAAAAATAAATCATTTAAAAAATAAATAAATAAAACCGCGGTGCAATACAGCACAACCTAGTTGCTGTTGTAAGCATTTAAAATGGACCACCCAGTGATGTCAGATGTAGCCACATCATTGTGTGGTAGCCGGCACTGTCTCCAAAACACACGCTCACCACTCAAAAACCAGAGCTCTGCACTCATGCAACACAATGGGTCATGGCTTCCGAAACCTCTGTGAAGGACATAGAAGCCAGGCAACCGGGTTTATCTATCTCATCACAGACATACGGGGAAAGACTGCCGGTAAAATGATTTGAATGCATTATTGCAGTTAAGTCCCAGCTCAACAAGGCACTTCCTAAACACCAGCATTTCACACCTGCCATGACTCCCAGGCTCCTAGCAGCAGAAGACAAACCACAACAAAAAACATTTTACTCATTTAACTTGCAGATCTTAAACACACGTACACCTCATGTGCAATGTGTTTAACTAATAACAGTATTATTTCAAAATGCCATCACAAAATAGATAGCTCTCTTCTTAAAGGAAAAATTTTAAACCTAACAATTTAATAGAATTATAACTAATCATTTTAAGGGAAATTAAATGGCGGCTTATTTTGAAAGGAAACCCACGGTCTTTACGGCAGCCTCCAAAGGTCAAGAGCCTTTCTAAAACCCACTTTTAAGCCAAGTCACTAGAATGTTTTCACGTCTTTGTTATCAGCCGGCTTGGATGGGGATTAAGTCCCTACAGAAGAATTGGTCCCCAGATAATGTCAATCAGGGCTCACAATTTCGAGATAATTCCTTCCCTGAGGAGTCTATTTTCAGTTTACCCTAGCCTAGGGTTAATTGATGATTTACCCCCCTTTAGGAAACTCCTGCTCTACAAAACAGTGGGAGAGACACTGGGGGGGGGGGTCACTCACCCTGAGGGCTAATTGCTGGAGCTGAGTGTTTCCTATTCGAGACAGCAGGTCTCCTTTTAACAAACAAACCATTTACTTGAGAACCGGACTGGAGATCCAATTCCTGGGGAGTTGGTGGATGCCTGTGTGCACACACGGTGTCCAAGTGCTTGCACACACAGAGAGCAACAGAGTCTTTGTCCTTCAGACCTCTCTGATCGTTCACAGCAGGCACTCTTCCCCCCCCCCCTTTCCCTAGCCCTACAAATTGCTGTTCCTGGGATAGGCACAGGTGATCTCAACACGCCTGCCATGTAGGAATTGCTCTGGCTCAGAGAGAACACTAAGCACCCGTTCCCACTCTATTCCCAATGGCATCCTCCTCCGTGCATACAGTTAGCAAGGGACTCTTCCCTTTGTCTCATTCCTTGCAGCCTTCCATAAGCCCCAGCAATAGTGACATCAGCCATAAAGCGGTTAGAGAGAGGTTCAGTCCTTCCCACTGAGGCCAGCACCATTCTCCCACCCCCAAAACTACTTTTTCCAGGATAAAAGCTCTCTCTGCACGTCTGGCTTCCGGCTCTGATCTCCCAGGCAATAGTCACAGATGGATGTCATCGGTAGGGATGAGGCTCTAACTTTACAGATACCCTGGATCATCCCAACAAGCTCTCCATCGCAGAAGACAAGGTGCTGGACCCATTTCCCTCCTCCAAAGCAGACTACCTCACGTTTGCCAGGAAAGCCAGCATTCATCAGGGGTAAATTATACAGAGGCAACCACTTGATAGTTGCTCAAACACTTAAAGCTGTTGGGTCATGTCACGGTGTCTATAATCATAGAATGCAGAACAAGGCTTGAGTGGGGATTTGGGATTATGTGTCTGGATTGCTTGCTTGATCAACAAATGCTTCCTATAGCATATTTCATTCTAAAACAATTGTGAAAGGGTTGGAATATAGCTCAGTTGGTAGAGTGCTTGCCTCATATATACGAAGGCCTGGGTTCTTGCCCTGGCACAGATTAACCACGCTTAGTGTCTCAAGTCTGTAGGTAGAAGCAGGATCTATATCAGAAGTTTAAAGCCATCTTCAGGTACATAGTGAGTTTGACTGAGCCTGGGATACATTAGACCCTGTCTCTAGATAGATAGATAGATAGGCAGGCAGATAGATAAATCTATGGAACAGCAACAAATAAAAAATGACTCGAAGACAGTGATGGAACCAGGTGGTTGTGGCACACGCCTTTAATCCCATCACTTGGGAGGCAGAGGCAGGCTGATCTGTGTGAGTTCGAGGCCAACCTGGTCTACAGAGCTAAGTTTCAGGATAGCTAGAGCTGTTACACAGAGAAACCCTGTTTTGAAAAACCAAAAGCAAATAAAAAATAAGAACAGGTCTCACTTCTGGGGCTGTGGGACATACCTTTAATTCCAGCACTCAGGAAACAGAGGCAGGATGGATCTCTGTGTGTTGTAGGGCAGCTTGGTCTACATAGTGAGATCTAGGACAGCCAGGGCTACAAAGTGAGACCCTGTTTCATAAACATAAAGAAGACAGGGTCTCATTAAGTTGCCTTAGCCTCGGCTGGTCTGAACTCACAGAGCTCCTCCTGCATCTGCCTCCCTAGTTTTGGAGTTAAGGGTGTGTGCCACCATGTCCAGCCCTCATATGATGCTGGTGTTAGGATGCAGGCATTTGTACTGCCCTGCCATTGGTGTCCTAACAGGCTACATCCTCAGCTGCAGCCACTAAGAGCACCTCCTGTGCACATTCAATATTAAGGCTTCTTTATAAAAGGTAGGCCTTGCCAGGCAGTGGTGGTGCATGCCTTTAATCCCAGCACTCCAGAGGCAGAGACAGGTGGATCTCTGTGAGTTCCAAGGCCAAACCTGGGCTACAAGAGCTAGTTCCAGGACAGGCTCCAAAGCCTGTCATAGAGAAACTCTGTCTCGGGGGGGAAAAAAAAAAAAAAAAAAAANGAGGGAGTGGAAAGGAGGAGTTGAGGTAGATATAAGCAAGGTATCTAAATCATGAAATTATCAAAGAGTAAATAGGGGGGAAAAAAAAAAAAAAAAAAAAAGGTGGGCCGCCTTGCCCACCTCCTGTCTCTTTCTTTCTCTCTCTCTCTGGCTGTTCTGTTCTTTTCTCTCTTTCTCTGCTTCTCTGCCCGTCTCTCTCTGTCCCCTACCCCCATCCCTTTCACCCCTGGCCTCTCTCTTCTCTTCTGCTGCTCCTGTTCCCAGAGGTCAGTTTCCCTTCTCCCCTTTCCCCTTTGTACGTTCCTTTTCCCCTAAAACAAAACAAAATCAAACAAACAATTACCTAACTCCATGCATGGCATCTTTCTTTCTTGCACCACTTTTTAAATTACAACAGTTAATATTAAAACCTGACCAGTACTTTGGGAAAAGATAGGGCTTCTGGCAAATGCCTATTGGCCTGAGTTCAATCCCTGGAACTCACATAGAAGTTGAAGGGCGACAGAACCAACTCCACAAAGTCATCCTCTGACCTCCACACAAGTGCCATGGTACACGAGGCAGCGTCCCCTCCCCCCAACACCAATACACATATCTCACACAAGGATACAAACAAAGATAATGTTAAAAAGATATATAGCTTCCACTAAGTACCCTGAAGTTAATTTACATATTAAGTGAGGTCAACAAGGCAACCCAATTAGTGTTGTGGGTGGCAGAAGTTGCATGGCCAGCCAAGGCTGGCTCCCACTCTGTCTCCAGCCTCCACCTGCAACTGTTGGAATTACAGACATGCATGACCCTGCCTGAAAGCAACCCAATTTCAAGTAGTAATACAGCGAGCATTCTGAAGCTCTAATTGGATGCTGTGCCATGTTGCAGAGATGCCTCGAGCATGACTCTGCCACAAATCAGTTCTATGTGCTCTTTCCTGATGTCATTAACCCAGTGGCTTTCTCTAAACTAAACGAAGATGCAGCATCCTTAGGTATTTAAGCCTCTAATTTATTAGTCCCCAAGGTAGATTCTTCTAAAAACCAACCGGCTGCCAGGTATCCAGAGCCTGCCTAGATGTATAGTCTGGAAGCTATCAAAGCCTGGCTCCATCTACCAGTTTCCCTTATAAAACAGCTCTGTTGGATGACATAGTATATAAGCTAAGAGGCAATGATGTCACGTTCATGAAAGAATTTCTCAGACTATAAAAGACAGACTCAATACAGTCTCAGACACACAAGACAAAGTTGAATTTCTGTGGTCCCAGAGAGAGTCAACGCTTTTGAAGACTGCAACGTCTATTGCCCTTACTGTCCACAGAGATACGCCAAGAAGCAAGATTTAAGGGCAACACACATTTACCAGGTACACCTGTCTTCAATGAGGCAGGCTGGACGCACATTCCGGCCAAGCAGAAGAGTTGGGTTTTGAAATTCGTTCCATTCCACGTCTGTGAGCTTTGGCAGTTGGCTATCTTGATTCTGCCTTCTTGGAATTCCTAAGCTAGCCCTGCTCATCCCAAATATTTGGGTCTAAGGGGTTTCCAGGCCATTGGAGCTGATAAACCAAGGGCTTAGACCAACCAATGAAACCATCCTTCAGGGCTGGATAAGGAGAGGCCTCCGCGGGGCTAAATAAAGATCATTGTTAAGTCACCTGGATTGTTTTCAGCAGGAATGTTTACGTAGAACTCAGCTGAGAGCTGCACTTGGGGACAGGGCGACTTGTGTGCTGTGGGACAAATCCGACAATACCAAGTCTGGAACAGTTTCAACTCAAATCTCAGTATGTTTGGCGGTAAATACCAAAAGCCCCAACAACAACAAAAACTAGACAGATTGTAATTTGAGATTTGTCTGGATTCAAAATATAATGACTTGCCCTTAAAAAAAAAAAAAAAAGAGAGAGCTTTTTAAAGTTTCCTGGGCTGCATTTAGATTTTAGACAAGGAAGAGTTGAAATGTGTGGCCAGGTGACAAACTAGAATCTGGGAGGAATTCAGTAGGCGCCCCTGCTTTGAGGTGGCACGCAAACCTCACATGTTCTGGGGGTCACAACTGGGTGCCCTGGTTGGAGTGACAGTGGAGGCTGATGAGGTCACTGGAATTCCCTTCTGGGTTATCAAAGGGGCAGGCAGCTTTCGTGTAAAAAGTCAGTTTCCCCTTACACACTTGCTGTCTTACTACAGGATGGCATCAGCCTTCATCCAGAAGCAGGAAGGTCCTCAAAAGATGCTCACGGTCTTGCATTTCCTAGCCTCAAGAACCCAGTAGGAACAGGAATTTAGCACCTACTTTGAACGCCCTAGACCCTGGAAGTACCCAGTGCTGCCCTTGGGCCTAATTTAAGAGATAGCGGTCCAAGGACTTTAAGACCGCAATTCCACACACCCATAAAACCACTGGAGGGCCCGAGGGCTGCTGTACAGGTCTCTGCCACTGTGTAAAAAGGACAGCAGCAAGAGGAGTCCATCATCCTGCCCTTTCAAGCCTTAGTGAGAGCTGAGGTCCAAGTTCCAGCCACTGGTAAATCAAATTTACCAAAGACCCAAGGTTGGGCCCAGATAATAGAACAGGCAGCTAATGCCTGTGAGTTTGATCCCCAGAATTCACACACACACACACACACACACACACACACACACACACACACACACACACCACACAAACAGCTGGGCTTGGTGGTGTCGGATTATGACCCAGTTCTGAGAAGGCTGAGGGGTAGGGAGTTCACTGGGATTTTCAGGCCAGCCAGACTGTTCTACTTGTCAATCTCCAGGCAGTGAGAGGCTCTGTTCAAACACAAAAATTAGTGACGGTGATGAGATTCTCCTCTGTGCCCTCTGGCCTCCATACAAACAGACAGACAGAGAGACAGACAGACAGACACACACACAAACAGAAGGCCTGAAGTTGTTTGCTAAATAACTCTACCACTCAGTTCTTAATACCTTTAAAAAGTATGTATTTTATTATAGCTGGGTTGTGGTGCAAACCTTTAATCCCAGCACTTGGGAGGCAGAGGCAGAGGCAGGTGGATCTTGAGTTCAAGGACAGCCTGGTCTACAGAGTGAGTTCCAGGACAGCCACTGCTACACAGGGAAACCCTGTCTCTTAAAATGAAAAAAAAAAAAAAATTTTTTTTTATATGTATGGGTGTTTTGCCTGCAAGTATGTCTGGGTATCACATGCATGCCTGGTATCAACGGGAACCAGAAGAGGACATCGGATCCCCTACCCAGGATTGTAGGTATAGATGGTTACGAGCCGCCAATGTAGGTGCTGTGAACTGAACCCAGGTCCTCTAAGAAGAGTACTCAGGGCTCTTAGCCGCTGAGCCGCTGAGCCGTCTCCTCAGTCCCGCACCCCCCGGTATCTTTCCAAATGAAGAGCATAAGAGTAAAATATACCTACATAGGGCTGGGTGTAGCTTAGTCTAAAGTGCTTGCCTAGCTTGTACAAGGCCCCGGATCTGACCACCAATGCCCCTGTATACACACACAAATGTTCTATATGTAGTCTGTGTGTATATACACATACATATATACACAGGTGGGATTTAAATTATTCTCTCAGCCCACCCTCTCATCCCTCCTTCCCTCCCTCAGCAACCCTCCAGCCTTCTGCTTTCAGAACTCAATCACATGGCTCAGCAGGAGGAAGAGAAGGGAAGGGAGGAAACCAAATGCTATTTGCAACTGGCTCTGCCCCTCCTCACAAGAAATGGGCACGCGTTACAAGTCCTGTCCATCACAACTGTGCAGAACAGCTAAGGTTCCTGTCCGTCCGACCAGCTTTAGACGGGAAGTCCTGAGGGCTGGTCCTATCCGACCATGTCTTATTCTTCAGCTCATAATTTCTGGGGACTTCTGAAACCCCCTCCCCCATGCACAGCAAATGAGATTCTGTTATAGCGTGCGCTCCCACTGCAGCCCCCGGGGGCAGGCCTGTTCCTTAGACATCAATGACGTGATGCCAGCCGATGACATAATGCCAGCCAGCTGCTAGGAGAAGGCCTGGTGTGCTGTCTGGGCACCTGGAGGAAGGGAGACCTGCTCAGGTTCATCTTTGGGAAAGAAGGCTGATATCACCTTACTGTTCTTTCCCTGGGCGCCCAGGATGCTCAGAAAAAAACATCTCGTTCATAGAAGCCTCGAAACTTGAGTAGATTTTCCTGACAGCGGTTTCGCTGCTCTGGGGGAAGCAGCTTTTCTCTCCCAAGGACCCCAGGCCAGTGAAAGGAAATCCCGGAGCAAATCCTACAGCGGAGGCTGTGAGAGCAGAGGCCAAGGCTAAGGACGGCTCCAGTACGGTGAACCCAGATGGAAAACATCAGCCTTGCGCTCCTTACAGCATTCGCCAATGCATCCATCATTTTCAGACTGGCACAGGCTTCTTCTTTACCATGGCAACAAAACTGGGCACGAGTCTTTGGTGGTGACGACAGGAAGTTGAATTTGAAGCCTGGTCTCTGGGTTGCATTAGGAAGCTGTGATTTTTTTTTTTTAATCATCAAAAATTAGGAAAATGATGTGCTAAAGCAAAGTCTCAGTGGTTAAAAACATTGGCTGTTCTTTCAGGGGGCCTGGACTCACCCACGTGACAGACAGCTCACCACTGTCCCTAGGGGAACCTCCAGCCCTAGTCTGGAACCCAGGAATGACCCCTGTAAGTTGTCCTTTGACCTCCGCATGTTTGATAGGACACTTGTCCCACTCCTGCTGAATGAATAAATAAGTGTGTGGGGGGGGATTTAAAAGTCATTTTTTAAAAGAAAGTTAAAAATAATTTATATATAATAATACAGTTTGCATATTAAATAACACCATAGCAGAGGATTTGGTATAGTTTTTTTTTTTTTAAGGAGAAAAAGGGGGGAATTATTTTAGGTTAGGATTTAGATAATTTTTTTGTAACAAAAATCAGTATATTAAAAAAGCACCTTCTTTATAGCTGAGTATGGTGGTGCACACCATTAATCCTAGCACTTGGGAGGCAGAGGCAGACAGATCTCTCTCTAGAAGTTCGAGGCCAACCTGGTCTACAGAGTGAGTTCCAGGACAGCCTGGGCTACACAGAGAAACCCTGTCTCAAAGAACAAACAAACAAAACAAAAAAATCACAAATAAGGGGACTGGAGAGATGGCTCCGTGGTTAAGAGCACTTCCAGAGGACCTAGGTCTAACACTCTCACCCAGACAGACATGCAGGCAAAACACCAATGCACATAAAATAAAAATAAATAAATTACTTTTAAAAATTTCAAGTAAAATAAAATAATAAATTAAAAATCCATAATTTTCTGTGTGTGCATAGGCATGCATGCCGTGGAGTGTGTGTAGAGGTTAGAGGACATCTGTGGAGTTGGTCCTCGCCTTGACTTTCACGTGGGTTCCAGGGATTGAGTTCAGAACTACAGGCTTGTGGGGTAAGCATCCTTTATCTGCTGGCCGCCTCGCCAGCTCAGCTAATGCACCTTTTTTAACAGCATTGGGATACAATTCACATGCCCTAAAACTCACCCTCTAAAAGCGTGTAACACATCGGGTTTTTTTTTGTAGATTCATAGATGTGTGTGGCTATTTATTACCACCGCTCAGTTTTTATTCAGTGAATGAATAATTAAAAAGTTTAAAAGTGCCCTCGCTTTGTGAGTCAGATTTCAGTCAAAACAAGGCTTGGTTGGTTTGGTTTTCATTTTGTTTTTCGAGGCAGGGTTTCTCTGTGTAACAGCTCTGGCCATCCAGGAGCTCACTCTGTAGACCAGGCTGGCCTCAAACTCAGACATCCACCTGCCTCTGCATCCCGAGTGCTGGGATTAAAGGTGTGCACCACCACTGCCCAATTGTCAGAACTGTTTAAAGAAATTAATCCCGACCTCCAAACAACAACCACCAGCCAATCAGTGACACCAGTAATCTCATCCTGCTTCTCAGAAGAACCAACCAAGGTCTGGGACCAAGCTGCTCCTTAGTCAGTCTGAAAATTCTCCAGTTCTATTAAAAGAGGCTGACACAGTGCAGTTCCTTCTTTATTACATCATTCCTGCTGTGAATAAGAAGAAAATATCAAACGCCTTCCTGTTCATGTTTATGATGAAACCGCCGTCCTGAACCAAAAAGTCTTTCCGCCAGTGAGTAGAAAGGTCCGCCCTTAAGGGTGGGAATGATCTGGCTGGGTCCCCAGCAGCTGACACACAGACTCTCAACAAACAACTGAAGTTACAAAACAAACAACAAAAACCACCACTGCCACACACTAGCCACAGGCCAGCAAGCATCCATCCATCAAGGTCACTGCCAAATAGAAGAGAGCTAGGTGGAACAGAACACAGAGCTAAGTCCTACAGCTAAATCAGAGGCATCCAGGCAGGAAGGGAGACCCAGAGGCTGCTTCCACACGCTCCTCCCTTCCAGTGGATGCCTGACAGACAACGGAAAACAGTGAAACTTGGCATGCCTGCCTTCACATTGCATCTGACCTCCTCTGTGCAGATTCCTGTTTAACTCTGAATACAGAAACCTTAACCACCTGAAGGGTGTCTGGAAAAACTGGCCATGCCAAGAGATTTAATCTGCCTCACCTCTATTGTCCCCCTTCAAAGCTAAAACGCACCTTAAGAGTAAGGTATTTATTCCAAGAACAGGAAGCCTTTACAACCGAGATTGCCTTCCAAATGGAAGCAATTAACCCTTGACAGGAATCAAGATTCAGGTGATTACATCCTGCCAGGAACTGGACTGCCCCCTCAGGTATTAGGGATTTTAGTAGAGTAACAGATTTTCTTTCTTTGCTTTTTGAGACAGGGTTTCTCTGGGTAGCCCTGGCCGTCCTGGAACTCAGCCTGGACTCGAACTCAGAGATCCGCCTGCCTCTGCCTACTGAGTGCTGGGATAAAAGGCGCCCACTGCTACTGCCTGGTTTGAGCACAGATTCTTAAAGTGTGGGTCACAACTCCATTTGAGGTCGTGTAACTGAATGTGGAGGGCATGAAGGATTCAGCATCTGAATGCGTGATGACCGGAAATTAATACAAAATCAAAGGTTGGCGATGAAGCTGAGCTGCTTCTGGCAGTGCACGCCCTGTAGTGCGTCACACAACCTCACTGCAGCCGTGGGTCAGAACACAGAGCATGTGCACTTTGCACTGCATGCCACGCCACGTCATACAGCACAAATACCTGAAATGCCTCAATTCCGACCAGGGGCGTGTGTATTGTGAGCTGCAGTGTTTTGCTATGTGTACACACGAAGTTTTCTGCTCTTACAAAAACAGTGTTTTCATTACTGAAAACAGATTCTGATTGGTATCCCTACTGTCCTTCCTCAGCCTGGAAGAAGCAAAGTAGTGTAGTGTCTCTTTGGGTTGTATTGCATTAGAATGTTTTTAGTGACTTGCTATCTAATATCTATCTATCTATCTATCTATCTATCTATCTATCTATCTATCTATCTATCTATCCATCCATCCTCCTTATAACATCTACCTACCTACCAACCTACCTATCTATCATCCATCCAAACTGAAGGAACAGGAGTTGAACCCAGGGCCTCCCACATACCAGATAAAAGCGCTGCAACTTGGCTGCATTCCCACCAGATTGTTTGCTTTTAAAAATTGCTATTTAAGTTGGTCATGGTGGCACGCACCTAGAATCCAGTACTTGGTAAGTGCAATAAGACTAATCATCAGTTCACCCTCGATTAAACAGCAGGTTCAAGGTCAACCTCATTTAAAAAACAAAGCAAGCAAACAAACAAACAAAAAGTACATAAAAGTTTAAAATAAGAGGGCACACCCCATCTTGTAGACCCAGAATTGTGCAGCTCGCTGCTGGATGACTGGAAGCCAAGCGCATGGACATGCACTGCTGACGGCAGCAGAGGCTTGCTTCTTCAAAGGTGTGATTGAGCACTGAGAAGGTGAAGACCAGCCCCTTCAATGATGCGCTGTCCCCGATCTGCCATGGTCTCTGTGTGAACTTGCCTCCAAAAGGCTTTTGTCCCATTGTTATAGGCTCCCTCATTGTCAGTCTTAGGAGACTTAGGAGACACAGTTCTGGGAGTATGTTGGAAGGAGGGACGGACGAGCTGTGGTGAATAGAGGTAGCACCATCCTATAAACTAGGACCTCAGACTGGATCCAAAGGGAACGAAATAAGACAAGCAGAATACCAGCATTCGTGTCCCCTACTTCCTGACCTCAGAGATGATGGAACTAAGCAGCAGCCCCCTGCTCCGGCCATGCCGTGCTGCCTTCATGAAGCGTATCCCTTCTTAAACGCTGACTAGCACGCAAGTCATCGTCCCTTAAACTTTGATGTGGGAGTGTCATATATCAATCTGTTGATTTCATTGGTTAAGTTATAATAAACCAGCTGCTTGGCCTCATGGCTTGGAACATAGATGGGAGGAGTAAACAGAATAGAATTCTGGGCGGAAGAGGAAGTGAGGTCAGACTCTGCTCTGCTCCCGGAGAGACCCGACAGCTCTGCTGGAGCAGAGACGCCATGCTCCGATCTCCTGGGCAGATGCATGCAATGAAGCTCCTCTCAGCTCCGAACCCAGAATGGACATAGGCTAGAATCTTCCCGGTAAGCGCACCTTGGGGTGCTTACAAACAATCTTTAGAAATGGGCTAGTCCAGGTGCGAGAATTAGCCTGTACGGGCTAGAGTTCATGGGCCAAGCAGTTATTAAATGAATACAGTTTGTGTGTTGTTATTTCGGGCATAAGCTAGCCAAGCGGCCGGGGTGTTGGGGACGCAGCCCCGCCGCTTCCTATTTCAACAAAACTTCTCTTGGCTCTTCTGTCACTGCAAAGAGAAAAAGTAAACAATCCAGTCCCTCCAGAGATGGGGCTCTGGGGAAGGACTTGGATAATGAAGGCTCTGCCTTCATCCACGGATCAAACCATCACTGACTGGTTCAAGGTCCGAATGGAGTGAGTGGAAAGTAGGCTCTAACTGGAGGAAGGACCTGGAGCATGCTCAAGCCGTTGTGACATTTGCCCCACCACAGGATCCTGCTCTCATGATGTTCACATTCACCGCAGGCCCACAACAAAGGGACAGGCTGACCACAGACTGAAACCATCAGCCAAAACATGTCTTCCGTCCCCTTAAGTTGGGCATCTGTCACAGCGATGGCGATGACTAACAGGTAGACAAGAAGCAGCCTCTGCAAGGTAACTGCACTCTCGTGCTTCCTTACCGCTTCCTTCCAAGGCCTTCACAACCCCTGAGCGCAGGAGGCTGAACACAGACTGTCAGCCAACTGCTCTACAACTGAGCTACACCCCTGGTCTCTCCTAAGCCTCTTAATAGTCATGCCTTTTTCCACCGCAAAGGCTGAACATTGTACACTGACCCAGAAAAAAAGAAAAATGTCTGGTGCCCCAAAATAGTACAAGATGTGGTGGGGGCAGGGAAAGAATTATAGCCATCCATTTTCAGGCTTTAGAAAAAAAAAAAAAAAGGTCATCTTCCCCTCCACCTTCCCACTTTCTTTGTGTAACTCAGCGAGGACAAAAGGACAATTTTCATGCTTGACGGCAGGCCAGATGGGGGTCTCCTTTCAGAACTTTGGGCGTAAAAGGAAATCTCTCAGGATTACAAAGAAACCCAGATGCAGGCTTGGGTGGCTGAAGGGAGAGCCAGCCCATCTCTGTTTCAAGACCTGGCACTACTGAAAATGCAAACAGGTCAAGTTCAAAAGAGGCCGCATCTCGGGGCTGCCCGGGCAGCCAGTGTCTTCTCGGGCTGCACTACCGGAAAGAAGAATCCCATCCTGGGCCTTGCTATCAAGAACGGACTCCTCACAGTGTCCCCTATCGACATGGTTTTCAGAGAGAGAGAGAGGTCTCCACGGGGATTTTCTTGGCTTTGGGGGCATTCTTCTGCTCTTAGGCCGAATCCCAGGCAAAAGGGAGCCACGGTCTTGCAATGACAGTGCGCACGAGATGCAAACATGAAATAGAGCAGTAGCCAGACGACTCGAGATGGTGAGTTCTCTGTCTCAAATTCGTCACTCTCGGATCTCATGTGCTTCATCGTTCCTTTTCCTTTTCCTCATTTTACCAACTAGACAAATGCCCACACGCTGGGAGAGGAAACGCAGAGGTCAGTAGCGAGGATAAATATTCACACAAACCAGCAGACAAGTATCCTAAGGGATGTGGTCACACCAACAACACCAACACACAAAACGTAAAATGGCAATCCTAACTTAGACCGAAAGCAAGAACTACGCAGATCCTATTCCCGGGAACACTATTCACAGCAGCCAAAAAGAAACCTAAAACAAAACCATGTCCATTAACAGGCTGGTGACTGGAAAGTTCAGTGTGGTCTATGCAAGCGACGGAATATTATTTGATTATAAAAGGGAGCAAAACCTTGACACATGCTACAACTCAGATGAATCTTGAAATCGGTATGATGTATGAGAAGAATGAATATTTGTTTTCTTCTCTTTTTTTTTGTCCCCTCCCCTCAGGCCAATCTGTGCACAAGTAGATGTGAAAAAGTGACATAGTTCAAGGTCTCTCAGCAAACCTGTAGCTCAGCCATTTGTCTAGACTGAGTGGCCAGCCAGCTCCAAGGACTCTCCTATCTCTACCCCCACCCCAGTATTGAGATTACAGTATTGAGCTCTGCCCTGCTTTTGTGGGTACTAGGGATCCAAACTCGGGCCTTGATGCCTTAGTTGCAAGCATTTTAACAGCTGAATCATCTCCTCTCAGATGCCAGATCCCTTTGTCATGGATAAACACAGAACTAACTTTTCTCAAGTCCTATCAAGCCTAATGAGTCCACGGTCACTTAACTTCTATTCTTCTCCTCCACGACACTGACACATCTGGTGTTTGTCATTTGTGGCTATGCATCTGGTACCCACAAGCCTCTATTTCCCTAAGAGAATTTACTCCTTAGACACTCTACCCCCTGTCCTGGTGCTGAGGAAGCCCACAACCTTCCTCTCCAGGAGGGAACATGTGACCCAGCTCTGGCCAATCAAAACACTCATCTCTACCGCATCTCCCACCCTGGGCAAAGAGGTGCAGCAGAGCCAATCAGAGCCAGCACAAGTCACTTGGAGACTCACACAGACTTGGAAGCACAGTTGAGAAGAGGCAAGGGCCCAGTGCTGAAGTAGGTCACCTCGATGGCACAAGTAGAAGAGAATTCAAGAGACCAACAAAGGCTGGATACAGAAAAGGACAGCAGTGATGTCATGGGAACCCCTGAACCTCGCGGTTCCTGAAGTCAGTCGCTGTGTCTTTCAGTGGTATGGGATGTAAGACCCTCCCCACATGCCCTACTTTTAAAACAAGGCTTGTGTCCCCCACTGGCCTGAAACTCTCTGTGCAGCTGAAACTAGCCTTAATTCTCCTGCCTCTGAGTGCTGGGAGTACAAGCCTGTGCCACAAGGAACCTGGATAAATCCTGAATAAATTCCCCCAAGTCCACTGTCCCTTCCTTCCTTCCTTCCTTCCTTCCTTCCTTCCTTCCTTCCTTCCTTCCTTCCTTCCTTCCTTCCTTCCTTCCTTCCTTCCTTTGGCTTTTTGAGACATGGTTTCCTGTGTGTAGCTCTGGCTATCCCAGAACTCGCTCTGTAGAGCAGACTGGCCTGGAACTCAAAGAAATCCGCCTGCCTCTGCCTCCTGCGTGCTAGGATTAAAAATGTGCGCCACCCCCGCCCAGCTTATTTCAGAGCTTTTACCATCAGACCTTGCGTTGGAAGTTCACACTTAAGCTTTGAGGAAAAACTTACTAAACATTTCTTCAGGTTTTAAAAATATATATTGCATACACCATATCACTTTACATTCATGAGTTAAAACAGAAACAAACATGCCATTTCCTCACGTATAATAACTCCCCAAGGAGGAGTTCAACAAATCACATGTTGCTTCCAACGTCTCAAACAACGTGGGAGCCGCGGAGCAATGAATGGCTCATCTTTGTGGCCGGAAAAAGCTCGTGTGCGCATGCTCCCTTCACTTCCTTACAAGACTACCTCTACACAGGCAGGTTAGAGTCCTGACTCTCTGACCCAGGCTGAGATACACAGATGGGAAAATGACCCCCAAACCTCCGTAAGGCAGAGTACCTGGCCAGAGGGTCTGCAAAGGGATGCGGGGGAATTGTTTTCAGGCAATGAGAAAGGAGGCATCCTTTGCGATTACGCGCGCCCTCCTTCAGGGCCAGGCTATATAACTGGAACAGATTTCACAGCACAACACACACACACACACCCCGTGAGTCTGGCTTTCCCAGCAATGCACCCGAGATCACCGCACCCTGGCTTAGAAACCTTCACACACTAAATCATCTGCTAGAAAACCCCAGGGAGCAGCCTCCCTGAAAAGAAAGTGCTCTGCAGGGAAAGGAGGAAGGGGCAGTAAGCAGGGAGGACAAAACATTGGCAGTCACACAGCTTCTCACTTGGGCTTTCTTAAAGACACAGTGTCCACGGGAGCGCAACACCGGCTCAGAGCAGGAAGTGCCAGGGGTGTGCTTTTTCTTCCTGGGTGACTCCGGGCTTGAGTTCATACATGTGATGTCCTTAAGAAACAGAAGGCTGCTGGGTGCAGTGGCACACAGCTGGAATTCCAGGCCTCTGCGGGAAGTTCAAGTTCAAGGCTACCTACTCTGGCACACAAATGAGTTAAGAGATCAGCCTAGGTGACTTGAGACTCTGTCTCAAAAGGGGTGGTGAAGGAGGGGACATAAAGGGAACTAACCGAAATAAGCAATTAAAAAAAAGAATAAAGAGGAGGGCTGGGAATGTATGTAACTGAGTGGGTGGAGGGCTTGCCTAGCTGCAGAGTCCTGAATTTCATCCCCAGCCCTGCTTACAAAAGCCAGGTACATTAGGTCGCACCTTCAATCTTCCTACTTGTGGAGGCAACAGGGTCAGTAAGTTCAAGGTCATCCTGGTCTCTGTAGTGAGTTCAAAGCCAGCCTGGGCTACTGAGTATTGTCTCAAACTAAAACAAACTAGCTAACTAAATAAAGGGGAAATGTGGGTCAGAAGAAGGCTCGGTGGGTAAAACACTTGCTGCCACGGCTGGTGACCCGAATAGGACCTATGGGACCAGCCTGGTAGACGCGAACAGTCAGCTCCCTAACAAGCTGTCTCTAAACCCCCATGCCGCCTGCGTCCTGGCATTTGAGGGCTTTCCAGCACTTGCAGCTGGAAATAAATAAACAAATGTAATTAAAAGCGGAGATCAGCCTCCGAGTTTGAGGCGTACCAGATATACATTCTCAGTGACACCTCCGTGACCCAGGCGACCTACCGTGAAGACGGAGAACAGCATCCAGGTAGCAATCATGACCTGCCGCCTCTCGGTGACACCAAACCTTGAGAACCAGTTGCTCAGAAAGTTTCACCAGGGTTTCTCTTTCCCAGATCACAGATCAGATGTGAGGTCACAGCACTCAGGTGCAGTGGGACGGGGCTTGGGCTTCACACCTGTGCGCTCGTATTGGATGGACACTGCCCCAAGAAACACAGGGAGTGTGCAACGTGAACCCGCCCAGCTCCTCGGCTTCAAAGGTACAGCTTGGAACCGTGTTGGAGCCTTCAAGGGCGAACGAAAGGGGAGGAGACTGTATTTATTTTTACACACCTACTCACGATCATCTTACGCTTATCAGCCTGATTACGATTTAACAAATGTGGGCTATCCCTTGAATTGAAGAGACTGTAAAGTCCCGAGGAAGCAGGGCGTCTCTTCGTCCTTCTCATTAGGCGACCCGCAAGCTTGTAAATGGCAGAAAGTGACCTTTAAGACTTGGTTTGCTTCTTGTAAAGCTGCTGGCTCTCCACAATAAGGAAGGGACACTGGACACTGTTTACAGTAAAGAGAAGTGACTCCATTGGTTCCAACAAAGGCACCTCCACAAAGGCTGGGAGAAAACCTGTTCTGCTGAGGTGAGGCAGGGACACAGAAAAGGCGGGGCACCCGGCGCAGAGCGAATGCAACCAAAGGGCAGATGCTCTTGTCAGGAGAGGAGACGAGGATTCTATCCTCTTGACCCGGCTAGGTCCTAGCTCTGCTGAGAACTACATTTTAAAAAAAATTTTATTTTACATTGCCCTCTCTTTTTTTTTTTCTTTCTTTCTTTCTTTCTTTCTTTCTTTCTTTCTTTCTTTCTTTCTTTCAAGAGAACTGATAGTTGAAGCGGGGGGGGGGGGGATTCTGCTCTTAGCATCGGTTAAATGGCTGCCTGGCTTCTTCTAAAGCTAAGGGGCTACCCACCCCCTGACCTCACCTACAATCTTATCTATTGGCCACTGGACTCCCACAGGATTATCCTTCATGTCATGGCTTGAAGTCTCCCTCCCGCACCATTTTTGAGACAAGATCTCACTCTACAGTCCAGGTTGGCCTCTATAATCCTCCTGCCTCAGCCTACTGAGTAGTAGGCATGCACCATCATGCCCTTAGCTTGGAACTGAATGCCTTCCAAAGGCTCACTTGTTGCTGAGGAAACCGGGACCTGAGGAAAACCCCTGCTATGGGTAGAAGAAATCACGGGAAATGCGCTAGTGGGACCCCAAGCCCAGCGGTCTCATTTTTGCTTTCTGCTGCTGTGAAGCGAATAGGCCTCATCTGTCACATGTTCCCACCATGGTGTGCTGCGTCCCCACTGTCCCACGGTAACAGGGCCAGAGCCAGAAGGCTACATTCTAAAGCTTCTGAAACTGTGATCCAAAGAAACCTTTCTTTCTGTTAATTTGATGAGCTCGGGTGCTTTGTCACAGTAACGGAGAGCTGACTAATGTCTACCTTGGGGCTGGCTATGTTCATGCCATCTGCCTGGAGCAGTGGTCTTCTTTCAGTTGGTTTTACCTGCATGTCTTGAGGTATTTCTAAAACCCATTCCCACCCTACTTTTAAAACTCCCACCAGGCCCACTGAGTCTTGGCTTCAGCAACAATTTCAACAGGTAAAACACAGGACAGTAGTCATTCATTTGGCATATACACACATGGTTTTCAACAAATAACCTATTTTTCCCTTTATTCTATTTTTTTATTGGTGTGGGGATGGGTTAATGAGTTTTGAGACAAGGTTTTGAGCTAAGTGTGATGGCACACACCTTTAATAGCGGCGCTCAGGACTCAGGGACAGGCAGATTTCTGTGAGTTCAAGGCCAATCTGGTCTACGGAGTAAGTTCCAGGACAGAGAGGGCTATATAGAAACCCTGCTTCTAAATAGATAGATAGATAGATAGATAGATAGATAGATAGATAGATAGATAGAGAGACAGTGTACATAGCCCAACAGTTCTTGAACTTCCCCCACCCACCCTGGGGTTCTAGGAATCGAACCCAGCACTTCACACACACCACGCAAGGGAAACACACCTCTGAGTTCAGCGCATGGGAGCAATGACCTCTGCATTCTTTATATAAGAAACTGGCAGACATGAGCAGTGCCGTCTACTGTGCTGTTCTGAAGGAAACAGCGAGTGAAGACTGCGCGTCTCTTCTGAGTTACATGATCTCTGACACACCAGTGACCAGGCCTGAGTGAGACTGTAAGAGCATTCACACCGTAGAAATCGATCCCGACATGGCCCTCCAACTCTTCTGGGAAGTCACCAGTTCCAGGGAGAGGCAGACTCTGAAACATTAGGCTGGCGCATTGGTTCTGAGACTCTGCAAACGGGGCTCGTACAGTCCCGATGAGAGCCCCAAAGGGGACTCCTCACCCAGCTGAGGGCGGCCAAGGAAGGTTTCCTCCGGGGAAGCTGGATAAACTGTCCAATGAGGAAGGGCAGAGCGATCTCTGCTAAAAAGAATTGCCGGAGCGATGGTGGTGAGGGGTGTGGGTGAAGAGTGACAAGAATTCTGTGTGAAGTAGGAAGAGTAACAAGAGCAATGGCGGGGGCCAAAAGCAAGTTTGCAGATAACTGTTGGTGCTTTGGCTGCACTTGAGTGATATCTGGGACACCAGAAATAAGGCCAGAGCAATGGGTGGGGTGTGTGTGTGTGTGTGTGTGTGTGTGTGTGTGTGTGTGTGTGTGTGTGTAAAATCCTAGCATCCTAGCTCCCACAGGCCTTGAATGCCATGGATCTGGTGTTTTGCTCTTTCTGTTCTTAGGGCCTAACCTGCGAGACAAATAAATACACTATGTAGGACAAGGGATGGAAAGTGCTGCCTGTGCCCAGATGCCGAATGGTGTTAAGGAGGTTCCAGCTGATGTGGCTGCCAAAGGCAGGCTGACACAGCCGCATCATTTAGACCAACTTCATAAGCTAAGGAGTGCACACTCGCACAGGTGGGGTCACGCGAATGATGCTCACGGGTGTGAAAGCAAGCCTCAGTAGAACCAGAACCAGGAATGCCGTGTTGGAAAATTAAATGTCCCAGTGCCGTTCTCTACAGCTTTGCAAGGAACTGTCTACGTGGATTGGATCAAACACACTTTAGATCCTCAGCAAAAAACTATTCAGCGCGTGTTCCGTGCTTGACTCTCCTACAAACTATCTCTTCCAAGAATAATAAAAAGTGAGGTTTAAGGCTTAGACCATCACACGCTTATCACACACCCTCATTCCCAGTCTGACACAACTTTAACTCTTCGTAATTTTCTCTGAAGGCATTTACTACTTTTTTAAAAGTTGATTTTCCTTCTTTATTTTATTGTTACTATTTTCCTTTGTTTGTTTTGAAACAGGATCTCTCTATGTAGTCCTGGCTGTTCTGGAACTCCCTCTGTAGACCAGACTGGTCATGAACTCACAGAGATCTTCCTGCCTCTGCCTCCTGAGTGCTGGGGTTAAAGGTGGACGCCTGCTTGTCCAGCTTATTTTTATCATGTGTTTGCATGTGTCTGCGGGTGGGTGTATGCACACAAGTGCAGGTGCCTGCAGAAACCGTAAGAGAGCATCAGATCCCCTGGAGCTGCAGTAAGAGGCCTTGTAAGCAAGCTGACATAGGTGCTG
Source organism: Alexandromys fortis (assembly GCF_014885135.2). NCBI lineage: Eukaryota > Metazoa > Chordata > Mammalia > Rodentia > Cricetidae > Alexandromys > Alexandromys fortis. Next base: position 14,727,432 of record NW_026067897.1, read on the forward strand.
GGAATTGAACCCAGGTCCTCTGGAAGAACGGTGACTGCTCTTAGATGCTGATCCATGCTTTCAGTCCCGACTCTTTAATATGGTGTTTGAGTTATATTACTTTCTCTTTTATTAGTTTACACACTATCCATTGGCTTCCCCTTTGCCCTCTTCAATATTTATATTTGCTTAAGAACTTTGGATTTGTTATTCTTACACGTATCTATGGTCACATTGTGTAAATTTTGTACCCTTGCCTCTGCAGTAAGTATAGTTTTTAATGTCGTATTTTCTGTTTGTTTTTTCTCTCAAGTGAACACCCATCTCAACTGCTGAGTTTTCCAGATACTTATGCACAGTACCAGAACTCCAGATCTGTGCACCTTCCCAGAAGGACGCTTTTGTTTGTTGGGTTTGGTCAGTTTTTCAAGACAGGGTCTCTCTATGTAGCCTCCTGGAACTCACTCTGTAGACCACTGGCCTCGAACTCAGAGGTCCACCTGCCTCTGCCTCCTGAGTGCTGGGGTTAAAGGCATACGCCACCAGACTTTCTGGATGGTTAGTGTATCCAAGAAAACATCTTTCTTGCCTTGTCCCAGAGGTCCCTGTCAGGTCATTTTACCCTCTCCCGAGAAGGAAGCCCTGGCTTTCCACACGCCTGCCTTCTACTTTCTCCGTTCACACACCCATCTTGCTGGAGCACTTCCTCTCCCTCTACCCTTCCCATATTCCAATTTTAGTGACTGCCTTTATTAAAGTTATATAGATACAGGACTAAAACAACAACTTTACAGATTTATCATAAGCATATATATTTTTGTGATTACTCAGTTGTTGACATTTACTGACTTTATTGAGGATTTAGTAATTTTTTTTCTACGTATGCCTTTACAGAATGAGAAAAACCTTCTCAGTATAACCACATAGAAACTTAGAAGACTCTGCAGTGAGGCGTCATTAACTCGAGTAGAGACACGTGGTAAATTGTTTTGTTTTTAAACTTTCCTGATCATCCTATTTTCTCCAGAGTGAAATCACAGTATTTCCTCAGCTTTTGTTTTGTTGTTCTGCCCTCCTGGAGATCACACCCAGGCCTCACCCACGCTGTTCCCAGTGCTCCATCACTGAGCTAGCAATAGGCACACCGGGCCTTTGAGTCGTATTTGACATCATCTCACTGACTAGTCTAGCTTCCACTGCTCTGATAAATAAGATGACAGAAAATAACGTAAGAGAGGAAAGAGTTTCCTTGGTTCACAATCCAGATTATAGACTATTCCTGCAGGGAAATCAAGGCAGGAACTCACACAGACAGTCACATCTCCCCCACAGTGAGGAGCAGACACGAATGGACCCTTGATTGTCTGCCACTCAACTGGCTTTCTCTGCTCTTAGAGAGTCTAGGATGCTAGCTATAAAACGGTGCCTCCCACATCCAGGGTCTTCCAGCATCAATCAACAGTCAAGACAAACTCCCATAGACAGTCCCACAGGCCAACCTAGTCTAGAAAATTCTTCACTAGGACTCTCCTCCCAGCACTTGGCAGAAGTAGGTGTGAATTCAAGGTCAGTTTGGTCTACGTAGTGAGGCCCAGGCCAGCCAGGGTAACACACTGAGATCTTGTCTTCAAGACAAAAGCGCCTTCTCAGGTGATTCTAGGCTGTATCAAGTTGACAAGGACAATCAACCAGCACACCAACTTACCTTCAGCTTCCTGTCATGTCTGCAGATCTCTCCCGACACGGACCCGCCGGAGGTATTCTGAACACCCATCGAATGAACAAAGCAATACCCGTGTCACACTCAGGAAACGCAACTGTCACTCTGGGGTTCCCCGCCATCACTACCTAGAAGCTTCCGGTCTCTTTTATGCTGCAGCTGCTACTTTCGGTTATCACTTACCATTTTCCTTCCTACTTTGCTTCCTCGCCAGCTACAGTTGTTTCCTGAAAACATATACAATTCCACCCTGGTGGCCTTTGACCAAGAGTTTGACTGGGTACAAAACTGTAGCTTCAAAATAAATGTTGGAAGGCAGAAGGCAGTCAGAGAGGGAAAAAAATAACAAACACAATAAACCGTCACTGTCCTAAGCCATCAGCTCGGAAGGCGGGAAGCCAGCGAGTGTACAGCAAACAGTGGAAACCACTCAGGAAGGTCTGCACTTCCTTCACTCTGACTGCATCTGCACGTACCCCTTTAGCCTTTTGCCTCAAATTTCGGGACACCCCCTCCCTTCTTGTTCTGTTTACAGTTGTAAATTTAGCCCTGCCCCTTCCCCCAAAAAAGGTTTCCATAGCTCACTGTAAAGACCAGAGAATCAGAGGGTGTGGCAATAATTAAAGAGAAGCTTCTGGGCCAGAGATCCCAGGTTCTAAACTGGGTGGGAACTAAGTGACAGGAAACAGCAAGCCTTCCTGTCCCTTGGCCTGGGTCGCCACCATCGTGTGAGGCCTTGTCTGTGTACGGGAAGAGCAACACTTGGAAAGGGGCTGCAGGCTCTATGGCTGTCACACCTTTGCCCTGGCTGTTCTGAGGAAGGGTGACATTCATAGAACATTGCCTCAAGTAGTTATCAGAACCCTGGGCCCTGCCAACGCAGACACTAGAGTGCTCTATTTTAAGACTGCCATCCACTAAGGAAAGTATACTCCGAAAAGAGAAATACATGATTATAGGTAACAGGCAAGCCACGGTGTGGGGCTCACCCTAGCCTTTCCAGAAGTTCTCTTAACGCAGTGAGTTCCAAAACATCAACACTCAGCTGCAAGGTGTGAATGTTTTCTTCATTAAAAACAAAACAAAAAAGAAACCCTGGGGCTGGAGAGATGGCTCAGAGGGTTAAGAGCACCGATTGTCCTTCCTGAGGTCCTGAGTTCAATTCCCAGCAACCACATGGTGGCTCACAACCATCTGTAATGAGATCTGGTGCCTGCAGGCACACTTGGAGACAGAACACTGTAAACAAAATAAATAAATCTTTAAAAATTTAAAAAAAAAAAAAAAGAAACCCTATTAGCCGGGCAGTGGTGGCTCACGCCTTTAATCCCAGTACTCGGGAGGCAGTGGCAGGCGGATCTCTGTGAGTTCGAGACCAGCCTGGTCTATAAGAGCTAGTTCCAGGACAGGCTCCAAAACCACAAAGAAACCCTGTCTCAAAAAACAAAACAAAACAAAACAAAACAAAAAAGGGGCTGGAGAGATGGCTCAGTGGTTAAGAGCATTGCCTGCTCTTCCAAAGGTCCTGAGTTCAATTCCCGGCAACCACATGGTGGCTCACAACCATCTGTAATGAGGTCTGGTGCCCTCTTCTGGCCTACAGACATACACACAGACAGAATATTGTATACACAATAAATAAATATTAAAAAAAAAAGAAACCCTATCTTTGGATCTATTACTTTCACAGTGGAAAACCTTGAATTAATGATTATCTCCCCCTCCATCCCCAATGCTCATTTTCTAGAAGATTCTGGAAAATGGAAGCAGTGAAGGATCTGAAGAACCACTTCCTCCTATTTATTAAAAAGCGCAGCATCCTTTCTGTAATCGCCCCAAAGCCATTCCCACACAGCAACAGGTGGGAACAGCAGCTGTACCCACTCACGCCTTAGTCTGAGGAGTTCAACTTAGGCTTATCCAGAAATTAACAATGGGCAGAACATTCACAAAGGAAGAATCAGAACCTGCCAAGAACAGCTGGCATGGTGACTCTCCAGTCGACTTGGTGCGATCTAGAAACACAAGGGAAACAAACTGCCAGGCAGGACTGAACCTTCAAGGTCTGGGACAGAGTTAACTGAGGGGGGGAAAACCCACTGTGAGTGTGAGCAGCACCGTGTGTGTATCAGGTCCTGAGCTGAACACAAAGAGAGAAGAAATGGGGCTGGACACCAGCACACATCTGTCCATTTCTTGATCTAGGAGAGGAGAGAGCGCGGGCATTTGATGCTGCTTCCCACTGCGGTCACCCCGGGCATCACTCCCTGTCTCTCTTGATTATCCCGAGTAGTTAGAAGCGCATGGGCATTTTCTACAGAATCAGTCACATAGAAGATGAACATCGATGGGATGGAGAGATTTTTGTCTCCACACCCTGAGGAGGACAGAACACACTGTCATCCTGAAAGCCACATTTTTGCCTGTTTGCATTGCCCACATTGGTCTCCTTATGAGGTGTGGCCTTCAAATGGTAAGTGATTTAAGAGCGGTCCTGGCTGACACATGGGCGCCCAGAGGAGCCTCATTCAAAACCCAGTGTGGCTGCTGGATGGATGGTCATGAAACCGAATGATGACAAGCTGGGAACAAAGTCTGTTTCGTGCTAGGTGTTTGGGTGGTAGCTTCACCTCAGCCCCTAGTGTCCATATGCCCAAAGAGTCTGAAATGTTTGGGTTCCGACTACACCCCAGTCCCTGGCATCCACATACCAAAGAGTCTGGGCTGTTTGGGTGGAAGTCCCATCCCAAACCCCCTTCCCTGGCAGTTGCCTCAGTCCCGACTCTACCTTTGAGAAAGTCCACTGAACAATGACCCCTCCCAGAGATGCTCAAGACCACTCCCACAGAGTATTTCAATAGCACCATACAGAACAAAAACGTGGTTTCCCAGGCTCCCTTCCCCGGCTCCTCTCTGAGGGACTGGAAAGCCATCTGAGAGAGTTGGTATCCATTACACCTGGACTTTTTCTAGTTTGGTTTGATTTGGTCTGATTCAGATTATTGCGCTGGTGGAGAGGCTTATTGGGGTGCAGAAACTTTTCACTAGGGAACTCCAACACACACACACACACACACACACACACACACACTCACACACTCGCACCTACTTCTCGGCAACAGGGACAGACAGAGGCAGACGCACTGTGTAATAATGCTCTCAGAAAATGACAGTGATAACTGGAGATGTGGCCCGAAAGTAGAGGGCCTGCTCTACATGCTTGAAGCCTATAATTCCAGCATTCAGGAGGCAGACCCAAGAGGATCAGAAGTTCAAAGAGAGTTTGAGGCCAGCCTGGGCTAGGAGAAAAACCCGGAAGTTAGGATCATCTAATACCTTATGTTTTAGCTCTTTTAGGTTTTCAGGTTACACCTGTGTGTGTGTGTGTGTGTGTGTGTGTGTGTGTGTGTGTGTGTGTGTGTGTGAGTGTGTATGCACATGCACGTGTGTGTGTGTGTTGCTGGATCTCATGTCTACTGGGCAAGCATTCCCTCACGGGCCGACCTCCTCATCCCCCAACATTCTCGTCTGGAGTCTGCAAGTCAGAAAGTGACCTTTGTTCCTTCCAGCTGATCCTTGAGCACGTTACCGGGACTTCTAAGGCATGTTATCAGGATTCACAAATGAGAAATATTTCTTGGCACGCTCCTGCAGAATAATTACCGAAGGCGACAGAGTACTGATTTTGAAAACAGGCATCTTTATTCAGCTGGGGTCAATATTTCAAAAGAACTACGCGAGTTTCCTAAAACCAGTGGTCATGTGCACTTGCTATTGTTGGACATGTCTGTAGACAAAACACAGCTAAATGTATTTTGGCCACGGGGGTAGGAGGCCACCACTGTCCAGAGGAATGTTCTGGAAGCAAACAGCCCATGAACATCCACATGTTGATTCGTGTCTACACTGCACAGGGTGGTAGGTGACCTTTGAAAGAATGAATGCGTCTTCAGCCACTATTTTAAGGATGCGAGTCAACATTGGTCCATGGGTGAAAGAGAGATGCACTTGAGATGTCGTCTTCCTGATTAAAACAAAAGCTGTCCAAATCTTCCCGATAGAGTTCAATTGAAAATTACCCTCTGTGCACGAGAACCAAAATAAAATAACAAACGGATAGAAAAAAAAATGCTCAGAATTCCTGAAAATAATTTTTCATCTACATTTGAGAATACAAACTCTTTCCCAATCTGTTTTCAATGCAAAAATAACATGAAAGTTTTTTTTTTTTTTTTAATTTAAATTCCTGGCTGGGTGTGGTGGTGCATGCCTTTAATCCCAGCCACCTCCCACCTCCTAAAATGGAAATTCCTTAGAACTGACTAGCACAGGATACAAGTCTACAGTCCCAACACTTGGGAAGTTGAGGCAGGAGGATTATGTTGACTTCACGGCCAGCCTGAAGTATAGAACTCAGTTGGTAAAGTGTTTCCCAGCATGTACTGGTCCCTGAGATCAATCCCTAGCACCTCATATACGAGGCGTGGTGGTGCAAGCCTGTCAACCCAGCACTCTGCTCCAGAAGTGGAGTCAGGAGGGAGTTTAAGGTCATTTTCAGTTCCTTTGTAAGTTTGAGGGCAGCCTGGTCTAGCCAGCAAGTTCTAGGACAACCACGGCTACATGGAGAGACCCCCACCCGCACCTAGAAACAGAGCTAGAAAGATGGCTCAGCAGAAAGTGCTCACAGCTCTTGCAAATGACAAGGATTCAGTTCCAAGCATCCACATCAGGTGGCTCACAACTACAACTCCAGTTCTATGGGACCCAGCAGCCTTTGACCCCCATAAACACCTGCATGCACATACATGGACTACATAAACAAATACAGGCACATAAACATGCATACAAATAAAAGAAGTAAAGCTTTTAAAAATAAATTCCTGGGGCTGGAGAGATGGCTCAGTGGTTGGGGGCACTGACTGCTCTTCCAGAGAACATGGATTCAATTCCCAGCACCCATATGGCAGCTCACAACAGGCTGTAACTCCATTTTAATGTGATCCAACATCCTTACACAGATATACATGCAGGCAAAACACCAATGCACATAAATAAATAAATCTTTAATAAAAGTCGTTTCATTAAATACAATTATTTTTTAAACAGAAGCATACATAAATAACTTCAGAATGATTCTTCATAAAAGAGACACTCAGAAGTTCTCATGTATTAAGTATGCAGTAACCAAGTGTCTGCCACCAACGGGCCCAAGTAGCCCCCTGCTCCTTGAGCACCAAGGGTTGATAACCACAGCTCAGCCCACGGGCCCAGCCACTCGCTGGCTCCAGTAAATACAGTTCTACTGAAGTACAGCTAAACCTGCTCATTTACACTGTCTGAGGGTAAGGCTGTGTTCAACGACAAAGCACAAGTGTCTCCAGACACCGCACTTCCCACAGAACCCAAAATATGCACAAAGTCTGTCTGAATCCAGCCTTGACTGGAGGAGAACCGGGCAGGGCAGGCTCAACACTGGCCCAAGGAGCTTTGGACTCAGCACCAGTTTATGAAACAGGAAGCCAGTATCAAAAAAGGAAGAGCCCCACCCCAAGTGTCAGAGACCCGAAGCTCCTGTCCAGCCTCCCCAGTCACGTGACAGACAGCGCAGGTCGGCAGATTGCTCTCTGCCTTTCTGGGGCTACCGACCTGTTAAGGGAGAGTATTGATACCCATGTGACCCGCCTTCCTCAGTACAGAGGGAAGTAGCCTGTGAAAACACAGCCTGGGGCGGGGCGGAGGGGGGGGCAGGCCGGTGCGGACAGCTCAGAAGCCGCCACCGAGTGTAGGGTCTCCAAGTGCCAACCAAGCACCAGGTGCTTTCTGTGTATCCCTTCATCTTGTCTACACACCTACTCTCTTACAGGGCTGTCATGGTGAACCCCTTTCACAGATAAAGGAAGGAATGAAGGCTCAGAGAAGTCAAGGGCTTTACCCACTGTCACACAGCAGTGATAGATAAGTTAAGCTGAGCCTCAAACCCAAGACTGCCAGACTCTTCTGCCATTAGCTAACAAGAGTCCCCCGAGTCTCCAAATTCTCACTTGCTGTATGGCAGCTGCCAACTCTGCCCATCTCTGAAAAGGATGACTGGAACTATCCCGAGACAGATGCTGAGCCTGAGACCAATACTGAGGTGGTATCTGTGGGACAACAGCCTCACGTACACATCTACTACAGGTTATGAATGGCCCATAAACTACAATGAAAATCTATGTAGGGAGGTGAAAAAGAGCCCAGAATCTACAACATAGCACCTCAAGAGATGCTAGGATAAATTCACATGAATAAACAGCCCACAAAGTGTGGCTTGAAACAGGCATGATGGCACACACTTCTAATTCCAACAGTTAAGAGGCTGAGGCAGGAGGATTGCTGTGAGTTGAGGTTAGTTTGGGATAGGTAACAAAATTCTTTCTCAATAAAACAAACTTTAAGCCGGGCGGTGGTGGTGCGCACCTTTAATCCCAGCACTCGGGAGGCTGAGGAAGGCAGATCTCTGTGAGTTCGAGGCCAGCCTGGTCTAGAAGAGCTAGTTCCAGGACAGTAACCAAAAGCTACGGAGAAACCCTGTCTTGAAAATCCAAATAAATAAGTAAATAAAACTTTGGGGTCTGGAGAGAGGGCTCGGTGGCTAAGAGCACCCTTACACTCCAGCTCCAGGGACCTTGATTCCCCCCGGTTTCCTTCAGGACCGTGAACCCATTGCACATACCCCCAGATATGATATAGACCCATACATATAATTAAGAATAAAATTAAGGGGCTGGAGAGATGGCACAGTGGTTACGAGGCCTAGCCGTTCTTACCGAGGACCAGAGTTCAATTCCCAGCACCCACGTGGTAACTCACAACCGTCTATGACAGTTTCAGGGGATCCAGCGTTCTCTTCTGTCCTCCTCAGGCACTGGATATGCAGGTACACATATTCAGGCCCCCGACCGCCACCCATGTAGGACAACACATGTAGACCCCACAGTAATTAAATAAATAAAAACTTAAAAAGCAAGCTACTAGATCACCCCTAGCATAAACCATCTAACTAAAATCCAGTGGAATATTATGTAGTCACTTAAAGAACACACACAGGGGGCTGGAGAGATGGCTCAGAGGTTAAGAGCACTGGCTGTTCTTCCAGAGGTCCTGAGTTCAATACCCAGCAACCATATGGTGGCTCAAAACAATCTGTAATTCGATCTGGTTCCCTCTTCTGGCCTGCAGACAGAATACTGTATACATAATAAATTAATTAATTTAAAAAAAAGAACACACACATACACACGCCCAAACTAAATAAACAAACACACGGCTGTCATTTTTAAAAAGAGCCCATACCCAGCACGACAAACAGAAGCTTAAGAAAGGGAGCCATCTTTAAGTCTAGAGCCTGCGTGCCAACAACTGGCAGAGACTGGATTTTCTTCATTATTTTTGCACTGTTTTCGTTGCTGTTACTTTTACTTTGTTTAGGACACCGAGTTTTACTCTACAGCCTAGGCTGACTTCAGACTTAGGATCCTCCTGCCTCGGCGCCTCAAGTCCTAGACTGCAGGCCTATGATACCATGCCTAGCATTTTTTTTTACCGTTCCTTTTTTAATCTCCCTTGGATAATGGGCAAGTGGTGTTTTCATAGTCAAGAAGGAATGGCTCACATAAACATCTGAGTCAGGCTGCAGACACTTCTAGGTTCCAGCCTGATGCTTCACACCCGTGGAATGTGCAGAGAAGACGTCTAATCTGAGCGCGCTGAATTCTGTTTGCGGTAGGAATATCACATAGTTCATTTTACAACACAGAAGAGCAGCGCTGGATGGGTGTGTGACAGGGCTAACACCCTAACCTTCTGCCCGTGTCTTCCCAAGACGATCCACTGACAGCATAGCTTTGGGGGTTCTCAGGAGAATGTTGCATTTCTTATAATAATATTTTTTTCTTTACCTATTTACAATTCGAAAACTGAGAACATTACCGGGGTGTAGCTCAACTGACGGTGTCTTTACCTAGCGTGAAATGAAGGCCTGGGTTTGATCCCCAGGGACACATAAACCAAGGTGGGGTGATCATACACACCTGGAGTTCCATCCCAGAACTGAGGAAGCAGAGGCAGGAGGATCATAAATTCAAGGTCATCCTAGGCTACACAGTGGTCAGCCTGGCATATATGAGACCCTCTCAATAGATTGATTTTAAAATTAGAATCAATATATGGCATGTCTATAATATTTTTCTGAGTCCACTGTCGACTCCGTTGTTTTGACTCCGTGAATTTTCCTAAAAAACAAAGCCAGCCTCAACCTTCATCAGATTCTAGTTCTTGAATCCCAGACCCCACACAAAATGGTCCAATTCAGGGACCAGAGTTCCGTTTAGGTCTCATATCATTAACCTCTTCCAATCTGGAACACCGCATTGATTTTCAATTACTGCTCACGACTTTTGAACATCACAGACCAGCTATTTCATTGAGAGCCCCCAAGTTCAAGATAATATAATATAAAATACAGAAAATCTTACAAGTGGGGTTGGAAAGATAACTCAACAGGTAAGAACACTTATTGGTCTTCCAGAGAACCCAAGTTTATTTCCTAGCACCTACGCTGGGAAGTTCATAACTGTAACTCCAGTTCCAGAAGATTCTTTTGACTTTTGAGTACAATGTATTCGTGTATATGTGCACACACACACACACACACACATGCACTCAAAAATAAAAAAATAAGTTTGGCAAGATGGCTCAGTGGTTACAGGAATTACCTGCTCTTCCAGAAGAGCCAGATTCAACTCCTATCGCTCATATGGCAGCTCACAACTGTCTATAATTCTAGTTCCAGGGGACTTGACACCATGGCAAAATATCAATATACGTTAAACAAAAATAAATAAATTAAAAAAAAAAAAAACAAGCAAACAAGCTAGGTTCACCCTACCTGACAATTGGATACCTACAAAGCGATCTAAAAGGTGTCATAGGCCCATATGTCAAAGTCATATCATCAGGCCAGGAGTTACAGTGCACAGGGTCTCAGTTTGGAGGACTTCCCCATGGGAGAGCAGTCTGCTGTCTTCTTTACTGAAGCATTCCTTTCCTGAAGTCTGTATTTCACGGGAGACAGAGCCAGCGATGACGCACTGACACGCTGGCGCTCCAAGCACCATGGGTTCAGATGGACTCACAGATGAGAGAGGCCTCGGGGCCGAGTGCTGAAGGCTCCCTATGCTTTGGAATGCATGATGAGGTCATCATAAGAGCAAGACAGAGCTGATTGTAATTTTCCTTGTACCTGGCAAGCCCAAGAGTCGAGACCTCGCCTTAGGAAACACTCTACAGTGGGTCTAGATGCTGGGGGAAACGTCTAGAAACGAGAGTAGTGTCTCTTTCCTTTGAGTACACGCCACTGATTTCTATTTTCTAGTAGAGATTCACCTCAGAGAATCAAAATGGAGTTGGCGTGGCAGAGTTAAGCCAGGAAGGAAGGAAAGGTCATCTGGGGTACCACATTAGATTGAGGAAGCCTAATGTAGAATTTAGGAGGAGAGCCAGCTTGGGGGGTTCATAACTGGGAGGTAAGCAGAGGTCACAGGGAAGCAGAATTAACTAACCCGAGGGCAGTTGGAGAACGGAGCTATCTGGCATTTATTTGAAGCCTGGTTCCATTGGAAAGCCTTCACTCACAGGGACAGATTGTGCCTCCAAGTAGCTCACACACTGATGGAGCATTTTTACCCCTAAGCAGGGCAGTCTCATCCTAGGATCAGCTCCAAATCCCACTCGATCCAAGGTCGCCTCTAGCGCCATCCTTCCAACAAAGCCTTACTCTTCAAGATGCCAGAAGAAAAGACAAGCTATTCCTCTTAGTTCCATCTTCAGCTTCTTTTCCTTTCCCACAAATGATACCATCGGCTAACTCTATTACCACTTGATTCTAGAAAGATCTAAATTTAATAGCGGTCCTCTGCCAGAGACCTCTGAGATCAGTGATTTGGGCCCTGGGTTCTGCTTACTTCCTGCATGGTCGGGAGTAAGCCCACCTTCAGAGAGGATGTATCTGTGTTCCTAGGCTGGGATGCGGTGTGTGTGTGTGTGTGTGTGTGTGTGTGTGTGTGTGTGTGTGTGTGTGTGTCTGTGTGTGCGCAATCATCACACAACGCAAGAGGTGTGTTGTTGCAGTGAACCCCTCTTTGATGCTGCCAGCCAGCCCATGGAGACCATCCCATTGTTTCTCTTAGGTGCCAGCCTGGCTGTGAGTTGCTGTTTACGAGAAGCAAGAGTTGACTTGGTAAATTCCTAGAGCATAATGTAAATGCCAGATCTTGAAAGGGTGCTGTGGAGTCCTGCCCTGGCAGAGCAGGAAGAGGAAAAAAAAGAGGACGGATAGGGAAGGGAGCCAGGAGGGATCAAACACAAGGTTGGAGGGGAAAGATCGGTTTCCTTGTCCTTGCTGGACACTACAACATCCTTCTAGGTCTCTGAGAAACTCACTAAAGGAGACTGGTCAGAAACACTGCAATCTGTCTACACTAAGTCGTGTTTCTTAATATGGCAATCTGTGCTGGTCAGTTTTTTGGTCAACTCGTTACACGCTAGAGCCACCTAGGAAGAGGGAAGCGATGAGGAAATGCCTCCATCAGATTGGCCCGTAGGCTAGTCTGTTGGGGAATTTTCTTGGCGTACGATGGCTGGGAGAGGACTCAGCCCACTGTGGGAGGTGCCATCCTGGGCTGGTGGTCCCAGGTTCTGTAAGAAAGTAGGCTGAGCAAGCCTTGAGGAGCAAGCCAATAAGCAGCTCTCCCCCATGCATCAGCTCCTGCCTGTAGGTCTTCCCTTGTGATACTGGGTCATGATCTTCAGGACAGCAAAGCTAACAGGGACAGAGTCTGAATGCCATGCCCCGCCCTGTCCAGGTTATAACATTGCTGAGAGTCACCCCAGCCCTACCGCACAGAGGCAGAGGAATCTGTTCTCTCAATTTTTCCATTTCTTCAATTTCCTGCCTTTGTCTAGATTTCAATACCAATAAGATGCCTAGTGCTAAAATTATGCAGGCAAGTAAAACAGACGGCACACACCTTTGGTTCTCCTGAAACAAGAAAGACCTCGAAAATGTACATGACGAGGTGGGTGTCATCACTTGCTACATGACGAGTGGGTGAGGTTTTACCTAAGGTTTGCTTCCCTCTTCTCCTTTCAAAATACAACAAAAGGCTGAGCCAGAGTCAGGCAGGTGGCACAGAGCTGAAGTCCCGGCCCTGGGAGGGTGGAACCAGAAGGACCAGAAATTCAAGGTCACAACGGGTTCAAGGCCAGTCTAGGACTCAAAGAGACCTTATTTAAAATAATAATAATAATAAGGAAGGGAGATGAGATGGTTCTTAGGTAAAGGTACTTCCACGTACTGCTAAGCCTGATGACCTAAGTTCAACCCCTGAGACCCACATGGAGGAAAGAACTGACTCTTGTAAATTGTCCCCTGACTCTGAGAGAGAGGGAGAGAGAGAGAGAGAGTCCTGTTTGCCATCCCCTCCCAGCTCATCACAGTGACCCAGTTGTGTGTCTTAGTCTTCTCATCTGCAAAAAATAAACGGATTCAACCAAAAAAATTGATAAGAACTTTCTTTCCATTTTCTAAAATTTTAATAACAAAATTCAAAAATTTGTCCTTGTTCCTTAGGGACTGTCCAAATGGCTGCTGCCTGCTGGGTAGTGAAGTCTAGGATGGGAAGACTTTCCTGATTTTGGTGGTCTGGATCCTTCTGGAATTTTCATGGAGCGTATGTGACCTTGAACCACTTACATCTTTCTCGTTTACTCTTTCTTCCTTTCTTCCTTTCTTTCTTTCTTTCTTTTCTTTTCTTTTCTTTTCTTTTTTGCTTTTTTGAGACAGGATAGCTCACCCCTCAGGCTGGTCTTGAACTCCCTATGTAGCAACATTAGCCTTAAACTCCTTAGCCTCCTGTGTCTACACCTCAAGAGCTGGGACCACAGGTGTGAGTCGCTGTGCTGCAAGGAGCTGGCCAAGGTCACCATCATTACCCTTTCAGAGGTGAATGACAGGGTTCCCACAATTGGCTCCATGCTGAGCCGTCCAACACTCTGCTCTGAGCCGCCAGCACATGCTTCCCTCCACGCAGTGTGCCAGGATCCCCACTGGGCAGGGATGCTGCCAACCCCTTCCTCTCGAGGTGCAGGGTTATTTAGCAAGCAGCCATGCACACACAATGACTCAGGGCAATAAATCCTTGATCTACTCAAATGACAATAAGAAACTATAAATAATCACTTGATTATGACTTATCCAAAGGAAAATGGTCATAAGCCCTCTAAGTCATGCTTGCCTCCCTCCTGATAAATCAGACCACATGGAAACTGAAGCGTGTGAGCCACTATCAGGACTCAATCGGTGGCAGCCTTATCTCTAGCATATTATTTTTGTCTGCAAGGTTCTGCAATCAGGTGGCCCCTAGGAGACCATCTTTTCCTCCACAGCTCATCCATATATCAGCAATAGAGTGAAACAGTCAGTGAAAAGGCTTGTGTCACCATCTAATCATGGAGTGAACAGGAAGACAGCTAAAGAAAGGCTCTGCTCCACCGGGCAGTGGTGGAGCATGCCATTAATCCCAATCCCAGCACTTGGGAGGCAAAGACAGGCGGATCTCTGTGAGTTCGAGGCCAGCCTGGTCTACCAGAGCTAGTTCCAGGACAGGCTCTAAAGCTACAGAGAAAACCCTGTCTTGAAAAAAATAACAAAAAAAGAAAAACAAAAACAACAACAACAACAACAAAAAAAAACAAAAACAAGAAAAGGTTCTGCTCCATCAAAAATGTGGACGAAGACGTTGACAAGATGGCTCTGTTAGTAATGGCACTTGTCACCAAGGCTGATGAACCAAGTATGACCCCTGGAACCCACGAAGTGACACCCCTGGGTGAAGCTGAGACTAGCGTATTTCTCCCTCTCACGAGAGCAGCTTTCAGCTTGACCTCGGTCAGGGTGGAGGAGGAATTCCTGGTTCACACCCTCCGCTCTCAGGTGCCTTCTTAAAGAGGATTGTGTATGAAGCTTTTTAGAAGCCTTTTAAAGTCTACCATTGGGCTGTTTATCCTCTGGACTGATAAGGGACTCCATTGCCTTGAAATAGGAAACACCCATCCAACAGACAAACAGGAATAGAGTAAGGAATGTTCTAGAGCAGCAGTTCTCAACCAGTGGGTCGTGACCCTTTTGCAAAACCTCTAATCTCCAAAAAAATATTTACATTACAATTTGTAACAGTAACAAAATTACAGTTATAAAGTGACAATGGAAGTAACTTTATGATTGGGATCCCTGCAATGTGAAGAACCGTATTCAGGGTCACAGCATCAGGAAGGCTGAGAACCACTGCTCTAGAGGATGCTGTACCCCAAATACACAGTCTAGAACACCCTGGGGAGCTCTTCAATAGAAAAATATTTCATTCATCAATTCTACTCATTTTCCTTTATCTGTAGTTTTTAAAGCCTTTCTTGTGACGGAGGGTGTAGCTGTTAAGGATGTTTAGTTTAGGGGTGGAGCATGTGTGTTGCCAATTTTAATCCCATACTAAAATGACTATCAGTGTTATTATTACTAAAACAATGAGACTATCTTGTTATCTGGGATTAAAATAATCCACTTGCGCCCTGAACCGTCACTCCAAAGAGACTGGGCCCTGGCATCCGCTCTCCCCGCTCTGCCTGGAGCTAACTCTTCAGTTAGAAGCACTGAGGCTAACACACTGAGAAATGGCCGTTTTCCTTCCTCCTCCTCTACCTTCCCAATGATAAGAAAGTCCGGCTCTGCGTGCTTTCATTATCGCTATCTGGTAAACCAGTTATTATCTTGTCTCTGTACAAGGCTCACAAACAGGATGCTGAACTGAAACCACTGACACGGAGGGATAGAGACCAAGAACACTTGAAAACTGGCAGCAAAAACCGGGTGTGGCGGCACACACTTTTAATGCCAGCACTAAGGAGGCAGAGGCAGATGGATCTCTATGAGTCTGAGGTCAGCCTGGTCTGCAGTGTAAATTCCAGGACAGCGAAGACTATGTAGAAGACTATGTAGAGAGACCCAGCCTCAAAAAAAAAAAAAAAAAAAAAAAAAGAGAGAGAGAGAGAGAGGGAAAGAAGAAAAGAAAAAAGAAAAAAAGGAATGAAGAAAGATGGCAGAGAATAGAGATGCTCACAAAAAGACAGCCAGACTGATGTTCTGTAGACAGTATTCCGTTCTCTTCCTCCGGATTCTCAGGACTTACCGCCTTACTGCACATCAGGTCGTCTATTAAACTCTGTGCCCGTTTACTCCTAGCTGTGAGCTAAGTACCATTCTCCAGGCTGGTGAGGACACTGAGCTTACTCACCAAGGCTCAGTGTGCTTGAGCTGGCAAAGAGAATGACAAAGCCAGGATGTGAAGTCGGCTCTTGAATCTATTGAACTCTACTCTCAGGAACAGCCCTTCACCTGCCACAGAGGTCCACAAGGCTGCCACCCCGTCATCCTGCACTTCTCTTCCTTCTGTGAGCCCTTGAGTAGGCGGCTAGCTTCACACACCTTTCAATTTGCATCTTTCCTGAAGGTTAAACCCCTTCAGGGTGGGGATGGGGAAGGAGAATTCTTCCGATCTCCTGGGGACCTTAGGAATGGAACACACTTCTCCAAAGCAAGAGCAACAAGATAAACCCACGTGGTCATGGAAGGATGAGTGGATTTTAAAAGCTGGCTAGTATGTTATTGTGAACTATTATATTACTTCATTATTTTTCGAGTCTTGGGATTACAACGCACATTTATTCAGTTTTGAAAGGAGTAAAAGAGCTTGAATGTGGTGGCACACACCTGCAACCCCAGCACTTGGGAGGTGGAAGCAGGAGGATCAACCCAAGACCAGCCTGGACTGAGTGAGCAGGTATCTCAAAATACTGAGAGAGAGAGAGAGAGAGAGAGAGAGAGAGAGAGAGAGGGGGGGGGGGGAGACGAGGGACAAAGAGGGGGTGCTTTTCTGAACCATGCATTCATAGGCTTTCAGGCAAAAGCCGCACTGCTGTCGTGGATACCAGAAAACTGGCTCTCTAACAAAAAGTCATTCTGCTGACGTGACAGCAAAAGCTTTCTAATAGGGACAAGCCATGCAAGGCTGCTAGTGCTGTGTCTCAGGACACCCCCTTTCCAGCTCAGGAAACATCAAAGTCCAAGAAAGTATCTTCCAGACTGTGGTGGGCTCCCCAGAAGTGTGGAATGGGGGTGCTGCCCCAGTCCCCACACAGAATTCAACTCATATCCTCCTACCCATCCAACAGCCGGACACACAGCTCTGATGGCCCAGCCTGTGGAGGCCGGAGACTGGATCCCCCTGGAGCTGGAATTTCAGGCAATGGTGAGCTGCCCAAGACGCACACTAGGAACGGAACTCAGTCCTCTTAGCCACCAAGTCTCCAGCCCCACTGGGTATTCGCTAACTGAATGGAGCATCTGGACCCGCAAACACTCTGAGCGTCCCCACTCTTGAGTATGTCTGGCTCACTGTGCTGTACCACCTCCAGGGAGGACAGGCGTGTCACCATCCCAGGGAGTCCAGCTGGCTTTTCTTCTCTAGGTTTCACACATCACTTTTTCATGAGCCCTTGTTCAAACCACAACCAACACTTTCTCATCTTCTTTGATTTTCTCATCTCATCCTCACTCCTTTGGTGGGCAGCTGTGGTACTCACGGCTTGCTTCTGGATGGGGCACTGAGTAACTAAAGCCCTTCCTGGCTTTTGTTAAACTAAAGAGTAAAGCCATCAATTAACATGACGAAACCAGGTGTTCTAGAAAGAGCCCTGGCTGCCTTCATCCATGGGTATTTTGAACAGTTCTTTAGAAACTCCTAGGAAAGTGAACAGACTTCAGGGACTCTCTCTGCTTTAGGTTCCCACACTTACCCAGGGTTCCCAGGGCCTCAAATCTGACCACACAGGACACAGAGCAATGCACACAGCTATTATGGGCTGGATTATACATCTTCTCTCACCTCCAAATCTGCTGTTGAAATCCAAATGTGAGGAGTTCACACTTTGAGGTGATGAGGTCTTCAGGATGCACCCTTGTTCACTATGACTGCTTTTCTTATGAAGAGACACTCCCAACACAGAGACTGGGTATAGGTAACCATAGTAAACTAATAGGCACTGGAAACCACAGGCAAATCCAGGAAGGGTGCCAGGCGTGGTGGCACACGCCTTTAATCCCAGCACTCAGGAGGCAGAGGCAGGCAGATCTCTGTGGGTTCAAGGCCAGCCTGGTCTACAGCGCAGAGTTCCAGGCCAGCCAAGGCTTCCTAGTGAGACACAGTCTTAACATTAAAAATAAAGGTAAGAAAAAATGTTGGATAAGGAATGGTGGCATGTGTCTTTAATCTTAGCACTCAGGAGGCGGAGTTAAAAGGATTTCTGTGAGGTCCAGGCCATCTTAGTCTACAGAGTGAATTCCAGAACAGCCAGGACTACATGAGACCCTGTCTTAAAGGAAAAAAAAAATGTACAAAATCTATAGCAACCATTAAGTTATTGGTTACCATAGCAAAACTCACAGGCTGTGCATGATCAAGACACCAATAGTCCCAGCTACTTGAAAGGCTGAGGTAGGATGATCACTTGAGCCCAGAAGCTCTGGGCCATCCAGGGCAACACGGGGACAGCATCTCAGGAAAAACAGACGTGCACACAAAGGCCATCTCTTGGGTACTCTGATCTTGGTTTTCTTCCTCTTGTTCACATACCTTTTAGACTGGGAAATGTTTAAATTGGAGGCTAGGGCATAGGTCTATGGTTGAGTACACGCAGGATAGGCAAGGCATCCAGCACCCCAAGAATGACTTTATTGAGCACTGGGGGCTGAGAATGTAGATTAGTTCACTAACAGTGTGTAACTAACATCCACGAAGCCCTGGGTTCAGTCTCCAACATTACATAAATCAGGGACGTGGGTACCTATAGTTTAAGCATATGCGATATAGATAGGAGACTCAGAAATTCAAGACTATCCTTGGTTTCACAGTGAGTTCAAGGCCAGCCTATGCTATATGAGATCTTGTTCCAGAAAACAAGAAGAAAATTAAGCTCCAAATTATTTTCTTAAGACAATTGCTAAGACTCAGTTGGAGGAGGCAAGCCTTTCCTTTGATGATCTAGCAGATGGTCCTGCACAGCATCCTCTCATGGTCCATGGTCTACCGGAATAACTCCTGGCTTTCTTCACTTAGGGCCCTTTGGAGCAGATCAGCTGGAAAACCACAGGCTTTCCTGACTTAAGAAGCCACATTCCACTCTGATCTGAGGCTCAGAGTTCTGGCTCCTGAGTCCAAACTCTGGAGCTGACTGTTCTGCAGCCAGCTGAGTGCTGCCCATGATCTCTTCTCCAGCTGAAGGCCCCACCTCTCATTTGCAAGGGAGATGAACGGCGAGGAAAAGAAACAGCACAGAATTCTCCAAGGGCTTTCTTTTCCTTGGGATGACCCCATGATAAATTCGGTTTGCTTGCAAAGCCCGATTGAAAAGTAGCAGGATGGGATTCCTCTACCATTGAAGGCAGAAGGACACGAGACAGAGGGGAAAAATGGAGTAAAACAAGAAAGTAGGTGAAGGTAGCTGCGGCTAGAAAACTAACAGCTGGGGATTACCAACTACGGATGTGAAGCAGAGGCAGAGAACATTTGCCTAGCACGCTAGAGGCCCTTTAATGAATATAATACTACAAAACACTGGAGGGAAGGCCCCAACATGCAGTGTGTTGGCTCAATCCAGGTCTCGATTCGGGTTCAAAAGAAGGAAAGAAGGAAGCAAAGGGGACAGACGAAAGGGTGCACAGCATCTAAGGAGAGGGAGGGAAGGAGGAGAGTACCGGCAGTGATACCCATGAGATCAAAATGCTCCAAAGTAGAAAAGCAGCGGCCAGGATCCTGGGGCTGCAAGTCCACTTCTGCCCCCACTCTCCAGCCTAGCATTTTGTCCCCAGCCTCCAGGTGGCACAGCTGGCCTAGCACAACCGGCTTGGGTACTGAAAGCGAGGATTCACTCCTGGGCAAGTCTCAGGAGTAAGATAAGGAAACAGAGCAGGTACTGACTGGTGGCAAACTGGCCAGGGTCGGCTGTCATCCAGCGGTAGCCTCATCGCGGTCCCTTGTTTAGAAGTCCACTCAGTATCTCCTGTGCACTAAAGCTTGTGACTCCAGGAGTGCTATCAGCATCACAGGTGTTTCTGATCCGTGGCTTTCTTGCTCAAGGCCCAGGAATATGATCACAGCTGCATATGGCAGAGCAAACTACAACATCTAGGATGCATTGGCCAGGCATAAGGCGATCAGCAATCAGACTAAGGTTCCTTTCTTGTTTTTGTTTTTTTTTTTTCTCTTAATGATTTACTTATTTATATTTTATGTGCATTCGTGTTTTGCCTGCATGTCTGTCTGTGTGAGGGTGTCAGATTCCCTGGAACTGAAGTAACAGTTGTGAGTTGCCGTGTGGGTGCTGGGAATTGAACCTGGGTCCTCTGGAAGAGCAGCCAATGCTCTTGACTGCTGGAGCCAGTTCTCTAGCCTCCTTTTTTTTTTTTTTTTAAATAAACAGATTTTTATTTATTATGTATACAATATTTTGTCTGTCTGTATGTCTGCAGGCCAGAAGAGGGCACCAGACCTCATTCCAGATGGTTGTGAGCCACCATGTGGTTGCCGGGAATTGAACTCAGGACCCTTGGAAGAGCAGGCAATGCTCTTAACCACTGAGCCATCTCTCCAGCCCCCTTTTCTTATTTCTTAAAGGGAGTGACAAATTTGCTTTCTTAAACACTTTATTTAGTCCGGTACTTGTTTTGAAGCAGGCTCTCTCTCTATAGTCCCAGCTGACACGGAACTACAGAGATCCACCTGCCTCTGTCTTCTGTATACAGGTTATTTAATTGTTAAATAGTCTTGGGTAGCTCAAGTTGGCTCATAGTATGTAATCAAAGATGACCTTAAACAGCTGATCCTCCTGCCTCCAATTCCAGAGTTCTGGGATTACAGACCCATACAACCTAACTTTTAAGGAATCAAACCCAAGGTTTTATGAATGCTAGGCAAGACTCTACTGAATGGGCAATACAACCAAATTCTGTAAGGAATCAAACTCAAGATTTCATGAATGCTAAGCAAGCCTCTACTGACGGAGCAACATCTCAGCTCTTAAGACCCTTTCTGTGTTTTTTTGTTCCTTTCAGTTTTTGAGATAGGGTCACAGTTATAGCTCTAGGTGACCTGAAACTTGCTATGTAGACCAGGCTGGCTTTGAACTCACAGAGATCCACCTGTCTCTGTTTTAAATATTACCTTTATTTTAATTATGTATAAGTTTGTGAGCCTGGGTGTGGGTATGTACGTCTAGTGAAGGCACCTCAGAGATCAGAAGAGGACCTTGAAGCCTCTGGAGCTGGAGTTCCAGGCAGTTGTGAGCTGCCCACCATGCATGCTAAGAATCAAATTTGGGTCTTCTGCAAGAGCAACGAGCTCTCAACCAATCCCAAGGTCAAAGTTTCTTAACAGAGTCATTATTGACAGGTGGAACAGGGTAATTCTCTGTTAGGGTGAGGAGGTTGTCTGAATGGTGATTGGGTGAGGAGGCTCTCTGTCGGTGACTGGGTGAGGCCGTCCATCTGGTGATTGGGTGGAGAGGCTGTCTGTCTGTCTGTGATTGGGTGAGGAGGCTGTCTGTCTGGTGCCCTGCAGGATGCTTAGCTGTATCTTGGTCTGTATCCACTCTCCCATCCTCACTAAGATAGGCTCATCTTTCAGTTCCAGTCTCCTAACTCCAGTCCTAAAGTTTGGACAGTTTTCATGCCCAGCCTACTTCCAGATCAGAAGGAGCAGAACTTCCCTGCATATAAATCCTTGGAAATTTTGTCAAAATGCAGAATGTGACTCAATAGATCTGAGACAGGGGTGGGGCTCTCTCCTCCCTCTCCTTAGTTTCATAGGAAATCTGCCTCTGGGTGTTGAGTTTGTAAGTATAAGCAAAACATATCATTTCCTATCAAAACTCACTAAAATCGTTGAACTTCATACTTATATTAAGCAATTATATTATATTTGAAGCCAGCAGTGGCTGGCACAGATTATCTATCCAATCACCTAAGCACACTGGTGACTCCCATGTTTTTCCGCCATCCTAGGAGCTAACTAGGGCTGCAGCATCAGGTCCACCAGCCCCGGAACAGGTGTAAATTAAAGCCTGGAACTAGACATCAAACCTTTGGTCTTGAGGAGTTAATTTCCAGCAATGCTCCTGTTTCAACTATGAAAAATCTCTTAACCCCACCTCCATCCAAATTCAATTTCATCTTTATCTAAACTTCTCATTACCCTAGTAAGCACAGGTCACTAATAACAACTGCGATAGAAATCTGGGACATGGGTATTTTAGGAGCCCACTAATTTTCATTTAAAAATATGTGGTTGTACTTTTTTCTTTTTTCTTTTTCTTTTCTTTTCTTTTTAAGACAGGATCTCACTATGTCACCCTGAATAACCTAGTGGTCAGGCTGGCCTCAGACTCAGAGAGCGACCAACATCTGAGTGCTGGCATTAAAGGCATGTCCTCCTTCCTTTAAGACAGGGCCCATTCTGAAGGTCAGGTTGACCTGGAACTCAAAGTTCTTTGGCAATCCTCCTGTCTCTGCTAAACTGAGATTATAGGCCTGAGCTATGTGTCCTACAGGAGCCCCCTGAATCTATGAGGACAACATCTACACAGCATCAACAGTAACTAGACTGGTTACGGTGCTAGTGTGTTAGCCCTATAATAAAATATTGACTGTTTGAGAAATAGAGTAACCAGCAGGGTCATGTTCCCCTCATTTGATCAGTAAGTTAAGACAACCTGCTTCAACTTACTGGCTGGAGCTCCTCTGGCTACCGGGTCAGAACAAACCACTTATGAAAGTTAGATGAATTCTAACAACACTACGCCGCACTGGGCAGGCAGCAAGCAACGCTAACTATCATGCCAGAGTTATGAGATAATGGGGATTTCAAAATGTTTGTCCTAACTCAAAGTACGGCCAAGTCATTCACAATTGCACCCCAGCATCCCAGGAAAAAAAACAAGCAGAACTCCACAATGCACTCTGACAGGGCAAAGGTAGAGACCTAGGCAGGGTTACTTTTGATGCTCAAGGCTCGGAGCTAATTTTGTTGTCTCAGTAAAGCTATCTGGGAAAGAGAGGGCGCCCACATGGCTCTTGAGGTTCCCCTATTCAAGAGAAAGGATTCTCTTTTAGAAAGAAAGAAAGAAAGAAAGAAAGAAAGAAAGAAAGAAAGAAAGAAAGAAAGAAAGAAAGAGGGAGGGAGGGAGGGAGGGAGGGAGGGAGGGAGGGAGGAAGGAAGGAAGGAAGGAAGGAAGGAAGGAAGGAAAAAAGGAAAAGACAAGGATCAAAAACAGAGAGGAGGGAGCAAGAGTAGATGGTTGATCAGAACATCCACATCTGCGTTATAAAACGATAAAATAGATTCCTTTCTACAATACTATAAAATCTAGCCGGTCAGAATTGGAAATGGTGCCAGACTGGAAGAGAGGATTTGATTGGTTAACACGGAAGTGCTGCCAGAGAGGCGAAGGCGATGCTTAAGTGAACCATCAGAACAAAGACAAACCAGTCCCCAGAGATGTGGGTGGCAGGTGCGCGTGTCCCTCCTCACCCTCCGGGCGCCTGCGAACATGTGCTGGGACAAAAAGAGCTCCCAGGGAAAAGGAAAACTTGTTCATAGATCCAAAGATATAATATGCCAGCTGTGTGGACGTGTAGGCAGATAAGATTCTCTTTCAAAGACAAATACCAGTAGTCAATTTGCGGGGCTATTGCCACTGGGCTTGGAACCTCCGCAGAGAAAGATGCTAATTTGTCAAAGTCCTCAGTGTGCAGTCTTTGGGGACAAATCACTACCGGGTCTGACCCACTGTCATCTCTTTCACAAACACCCCTTTTATATGGCTTGAAATGATGGGTCCCTAGGGTTGGTGAGTGAGTGTCTTGCATCTGTGCTGCGGAGCTCAGCAAGCCGGCTGCCGGTCCAGCCCCTTTGGCTCAGCACTGGCTGCTCGGGCCCCTGCCACCGGCTCTCATCCGGCCACCTGCGCCACTGCCGTTCTCAAGGGCTTCCTTTCAGTCCCTTCTAATCCACTGGCTTTCTCTAGAATTTCGCGGGCTCTTATCCTTGCCGGTGTGCCGCCTCCACAGACTTTACCCTCGGCGCTTTCCTCTGCGATCTGTTCTTGGCATTTCCCTCAAAGTGTTCTCAGAGACTCGCACTTGGGCTTCACTCCGGGTGAAACCCCAGATCTGGACTCCTGAAGGCGGAGCCTCAGAACAGACGAACCTGCTCAGCTCGAACCCCAACTGTCCTGTGGCCCAGAACCGTTGCTTCCTCAGTACACTGAACTCCAAACCAAAATCGCTCCCGCTGACCAGGGGCCACACTACCCTAGGCCCCAGTTTTCCCAGCAAAGCTCTGGACTTCCAAAGATGCCGCCAGCGCCTCCACCCGAGCAGGCAGGACTTGCGCCCTTTTGGCTAGCTGACTTTGGTGGCTCCATCCTCCCCGGCTCTTGTGCACCGTCACATTTGATTTCACCGTTTTTCCTGTATATTTTGGCGGAAGGCGGGGCTTTTTATTTAATTTTAAAGCATCTGTAAACACTGAATAAAGCAGTCCGAAGCCCGGCTCTGCCCCAAACCTAAGCAATTCAAAAGCACATGGGCTCTTCCAGCCTGACGAGACACTAGGCACAATCTTGCAGACTCTGAATCCTTCACTGGCCACCCTTCCCCCATGCCGGAGGGCACTCTAACCCCAGAGTTCCGAACCGCCGCGTCTCAACTTGGGCACCCACCTCTGGGTATCTCCTAGGGCGCAGTCCTCCGGCTTTGCTCCAACGTGGCGCGGCCGCTGCCTGCTGCTCCGGGCGTCCCGGGAAAGACGCGCCACAGCCCCAAGCAGGGGCGAGCGCATCTGCCAGGAGCAGCAGCTTCTGGGTTGGCCTGGGACCCAGGAGCCCCGCCCACCCGTCCGGGTCCGCCCCATTCCAAGCCGGTGGTCCGCCCCTCCTTTTCCACCACTCCTCCCCATCCACCCACACCTCTTCTTGGTTGAGGAGACAGAACCAAGTCCGGAGAGTGAATGAATGCATCCATGCCTACGTGAAGACAGGAGAAACTGAAGGGATGGAAAGAAGTGGAAAGAGAACCTGTTTCTTAAACAGGGAGAGGGGGACGGGACAGGACGCAGTGTGTCTGGAGAGTGTTAGTGCAAGGGTGGTGTGCCTGTGAGGGCGCTGCTGTGTGTATATGTGTGTATGAGTGTGTGTGGAAGTGTGTGAATGCCTTTGGGCGCTCATAGAGCCTGGATGCGGACCTCCTACCTCAGGGGGAGAAAGCCATGGCCCTGGGGTAAGAGCCACCGCACTGGGGTTGGCTGGGAATTGTATCTTGGTTATAATACGGATTCAATGTGGTGTCCAGAGGCTGAGAAGCGGACAGAGATTCTGGAAAAATCACTGGTTCACCCATCCTTCAGGCTGCGGTGCTCGCGTACCAGTCCGTAGCTTCGTGGTGTCAAAGAGCGCCTGTTATTGCCAGAGGTGGGGAGGAAGCCGCTGAGACGTAGAGTTGGGCTCCTTTAGGCAGGTGGCCAGCCACCCCTCATTTCAGAGGTCTGAAATTTCAGTCTACCGTCCCCTCCCCCTACATGAATATTTAAATAATGTTAATGACCCTTTGAGACCCGACCTGTCTAGAAGTCCTTAGCGAGGACACCAACATACTCATCAATATTTCTTTCTCCCAGAAAACAACATTTTCAAAAAGCAAGCTATGGTGTGTCTTACTCGGCTTTAGGGAATGTTCTCTGCAGAAAGAAAAAATCTCATAGAGTGGAGTCGTTTTCAGCTTTCCAGGTCTGATTCCCTAACAGACCCGGGGCTTTCCCAATTCTCCCCAGCCGCCCCACCCCCACTCACAATCACGGGCCCCCAAGGCTCAACTTCTGAAAGTCAGTTTGAATGACAAATAGAGCTGGCCTGATTTCACTTCCCTAAACTCCCGATGTCCCAGATTTCCAATACAAAGATGCGCTGGGGGTGGGGGTGGGGGATTTCCCTGAAACCTTCACTTAAGGACCTGGGAACCAGGTCTTCTCCAGGAAGGGCTTTCTCTTGCCTGAACCTTACCCAACACCGACACAGAGAACCCGGTAAATCTTGAAAGGAAACTTCCCTGGTCCTCAGTCAACAGGCTTCTTTTCCTTAGTAGTTAAGAGATTGTCTAGTACCTCTTTCTCTGTAGCTTTGGAGCCTGTCCTCCTGTCCTGGAACTCGTTCTTGTAGACCAGGCTGGTCTCGAACTCACAAAAATCCGCCTGCCTCTGCTTCCCAAGTGCTAGGATTAAAGGCATGCACCACCACCACCCAGCATACCTAGTTTTCTTTTGGTTTGTTTGGCGTCCTTTGTCTTATCTCTCTGTAGGCCTCCTTGGTTTGAAGAGGCCTCCATACCTGCCGTTCACCATTGGTTTTCCATAGCTTTTAGACACGATTGGATTTCAGTAGTATTTATTGGTTAGCATCAATTTATTTTCTTTCCTCCCTTCTGCCTTCTTTCCCTCTTTCTTCCCTTCCCTCCTTCCTCCTTGGTCTGGAATCTCAGCACTTAGAGACTAAAATTCCGGGCGAGCCTGGGCTACAATCTAGTGAGTTCTGAGCTAACTTGAGCTACAGTGTGAGATCTTGTCAAATAAAGAAAAGAAGCCAGGAATGGTGGTGCATGCCTTTAATCCCAGCAGTCCAGAGGCAGAGGTAGGCATATTTCAGTAAGTTCGAGGCCAGCCTGGTCTACAAACAAGTTCCAGGACAGCCAGAGCCAGAGCCAGGACAGAGAACATTGCCTAAAGCCGAGTAGGACACACAATAGAGAAACCCTGTCTTGAAAAACAGAAACAGACAAACCAAAATGAAAAAAAGAAAAGAAAGAAAAATTTTCAGGTGCCTTACATCTTGAGCTATTCTGTACACATCCCTACGGTAGGAGAATGCCCCATGCAATGAATGCGCTTGGGTATCACAAGTATTTGTCTTGTGGACCACAGACTGGTGTGGAAGGCGTCTGAAGTCCCAGCAAACCCTCCCGTGGCACCTGTCTCTTTTCCCTCTTCTCATGTGTGCATGAATTAGAGTGAGCATAAAAGTTACTAATGTAATCTGCGGAATGAGTGAATGTTGAGTTATTTCTTTTCCAAAGCAATGCCAATGTTTTATTAAAGTTAACTTGATCTGTGCCATGGTGGCAGACACCTTTAATCCCAGCACTTAGGAGCCAGAGCTGCAGCAACAAAGAAACCCTGGCTCAAAAATAAACCAAAAAAAAAAAAAAAAAAAAAGTTAACTAG
>NW_026067897.1:14760386-14763721 GCF_014885135.2 Alexandromys fortis
ACAGAGCTACGCTTAGATCTTGCTCCATCACTGTGAATTCAGGAAAGTGGCTCAGCCTCTCTGTCCCTCCAAGTCCTCTCTTGTCTTTTCTAAGACTTAGGCTCAGCAATTATACCCTCGCCTCCCCTGCATCAGAACTAGTCTGGCTGCCTAGGTATGGTAGTACATGCTTTCCACTGCTTGTTGGCCCCACGATTCAGTCAGATAGCTAAAGCAGAAGGAGAGAGAGAGAGAGAGAGAGAGAGAGAGAGAGAGAGAGAGAGAGAGAGAGAGAGAGAGAGAGATCTGCTTGGCAGATTGTTTTAGTCAGTGAACCAATCATCTTGCCTGAACATTAGCTTTCTCTTTTTTCTTTTTTGTTATTTTGAAACAGAGGCTCACTGTGTAGCCCTGACTTGCCTAGAACTCATTTTTTAGATCAGCCTATCCTTGAATTCACAGAGATCCTCTTGCCTCTACCTCCAGAGTGTGGGAATTAAAGGCACGTGCCACCACTCCTGGCTTTAATTTTCTTTACTTTTGATTTAAAAATATTTATTTACTTTATGTGTGTTGATGTTTTGCCTGCATGTATTTCTGTGAGAGGGTGTTTGATTCCCTGGAACTGGAATTATAAATAGTTGTGAGCTGCCACATAGGTGCTGGGAATTGAACCAAGGTCCTATAGAAGAGCAGCCAATACTCAAAACAGTTGCACCTTCTCTCTAGCCCCGAGTTTTAGTTTTTTTAAAGATCTTTTTATGTATGAGTGTTTCGCCTGTGTGTATGCATATGCATGGTGCCCACAAAGATCAGAAGAGGGTATTGAACCCCTGGGACTGGTTGGAAACCACCATATGATCATTAGAAACAGAATCCAGTTCCTCTACAAGATCCATAGATGCTCCTAACTTCTATGCCAGCTCCTCAAGCCCTACATACATTCACCACAACTGGATATGCCGGCACACACATGCAATTCCAGCAGTAAGATCAGGAGTTCAAGTCCCGCCCTGGCTACATAGTGATCCCAGGGCCAGCTTGGGCTATGAGAGACACTAAAAAAAACAAAACAAAACACAAATAATTCATAGGAATGTCTTGATTGTCATTGCAAATTTTGCTTTGTTTTGTTCCAGATGGGCCCTTTTGTGCAAGGCAAGTATCTTACTACTGAGCTACGCCCTTGGCCCCATCGAGCGCATGTTTAACCACTGTCGGTTTTTACTACAACAGACATTAGCATGGGAGAAAACCCTGGAGGACGAGAAGAGGAGATGGGGAAGGTGAGGTAGAAGCACTGGTTGCTCATTTAAACAATGTTCAGTGTTTATTGAACAAGGCCGCCCCTCCTGTGAAGCCAACAGCTATTCCTGGGGTTTGGGCTAGAAGGTGAGGCCTTTGGGCTTTCTAACTAGCTCAGAAACATGGGGTCCAGGGCAAATGACCACGTGAATTCCACTCAGGCTTTCAGAACCACTTCTGATCATTTGGAGTGTGCTAAGAAGCACACACTGGGCCTATACAGACAGCCCAGTTCCCTGCCTACGTGGGATCCATCTTGGCCACCTTTCCACAGCACTTCAGGCCGTGGTTTCCGTGGTTGCCGTCTGTGGGCTCTGAGTTTGGCTTGGCTTGGTTCTTTCTGCTGGGAAGCTACAGGCTCTTCTCTTACACATGAACCTTGTTTCCAAACTATCCGGAACCAATCATTGTTAAGATGGTTACGTCTGTGTCTCCCCTGGGCTGACACAGAAATTGCGGATAAAGCCAAGAGTGCCCATCACAAGAATGTTCAAATGTACTTAGAGGAAACACAGGGATGTATTGAGGAAATATCTGGGAATGTTTCAGAACCTTTACTAGAAATAGGCCCGCCAGTGCCGTCTATTTTAGGAGGCAATCACTCACTGAGAAGTTTTCTTTCTTTTTTTCTTACAAGATAGGGTTTCTCTGTGTAGCCCTGGCTGTCCTGGAACTCACTCTGTAGACTAGGCTGGTCTCGAACTCACAGAGATCCGCCTGGCTCTGCCTCCGAGTTCTGGGATTAAAAGCGTGTGCCTGGCTCTATTTATTTATTTATTAAATCTTGTTACATCTATGACCAAGGTTGGCTTTGAACTCGCAGAAGGTTCTCTTTGCCTCTGCCTCCCAAGTACTGGGGTTGCTCAGTATGCCCATCATGGCTGGCTTCTGAGAAAGAGGACATCTTAGCAAGCAACAAAGTTTGTGACAACACAGGAATATCCCATTGGGGCTGGCGTGATGGCTTGGGGGGGCAAAGGCACTTGCGACCCACCGACACCTACCTACACACACTCAATATAAAAATAAACGGAATAAAAGAGAATATTCATTAGCATTTTAAAAACGGGAATGATGGCTTGGTCTGCAATTCCAGCTACTTAGGTGGCTGAAGAAGAGGATAAGAAACTTAAGCCTGACTCAGGCTTTCAAAGTGAATTCAAGGTCAGACTGGGAAACCGAATGATCCTGTCTCAAAATTTTAAATAGGCTGAAAGTGTTCTTGGTGAGAAAGCACAAGACCCTAGGTTCAAACCTTATCAGCTACTCAGACAAACAATAAACCAAACACACACACACACACTGGCACACACACACACACTGGCACACACACACACACACACTGACACACACACACACACAGAGGACTGGCATGGTAGCATACACTTGTAATTCTAGTGCTTGAAAGGTAGAAGCAGGATGATCAGGAGTTCCAGGTCACAGTCAGCTACATGACAAGTTCAAGGCCAGCCCTTGGGTTCAAGGGCTTACATGAGATAGAGGGGAAGCCAATGGGTTCTGGGCAGAGTTTCCTACGATTTTACTTCGTAGAGAAACTGGATCCAGTTAAGAACCTTAATTCCTAAGGAAAAAATGTGTCTAGAGAGACATTTACAAATAGGTCATCAGGGCCTCAGTACGCGGCTTATACTGACTTCAAACTTCAGAGCAGGCACTGCAGGTCCAGGCCACTACACTTGATTGTTACCAGTATACTGTGCACAGCGAAACTACACCTCTGTCTGGTTTAAAGTTGCATAAAAATACATGTCTTAAATAATCATGACTGGAGTCCATAGTTTGGGATTAGGCATTCTCACTGAACCTCAACAGACCAAACGTGCTGACTAGTCTTATGTCAACTTGACACAAGCTAGGGTTATTTGAAATGAAGGAACCTCGATTGAGAAAATGCCTCCATAAGATCCAGCTGTAAGGCATTTTCTTAGTTAGTGATTGATGGGGGAAGGCCCAGCTCATTTTGGGTGGTGCATCCTTGGGCTGGTGGTGCTGGGTTCTATAAAGAAAGCTGACTGAGGGGCTGGAGAGAT
>NW_026067897.1:14772961-14788445 GCF_014885135.2 Alexandromys fortis
TTTACAAATAGGTCATCAGGGCCTCAGTACGCGGCTTATACTGACTTCAAACTTCAGAGCAGGCACTGCAGGTCCAGGCCACTACACTTGATTGTTACCAGTATACTGTGCACAGCGAAACTACACCTCTGTCTGGTTTAAAGTTCCATAAAATACATGTCTTAAATAATCATGACTGGAGTCCATAGTTTGGGATTAGGCATTCTCACTGAACCTCAACAGACCAAACGTGCTGACTAGTCTTAAGTCAACTTGACACAAGCTAGGGTTATTTGAAATGAAGGAACCTCGATTGAGAAAATGCCTCCATAAGATCCAGCTGTAAGGCATTTTCTTAGTTAGTGATTGATGGGGGAAGGCCCAGCTCATTTTGGGTGGTGCATCCTTGGGCTGGTGGTGCTGGGTTCTATAAAGAAAGCTGACTGAGGGGCTGGAGAGATGGCTCAGTGGTTGAGAGCACTGGCTGCTTTTCTGGACGACGTGGGTTCAGTTCCCAGCACTCACATGGCAGCTCACAAGTGTAACTCCAGTTCCAGGGAAACGGGCATCTTCATAGACGTATATGCAGGCAAAAACACCAATGCACATAAAATAAAAATAAATAAATTGAGAGAGAAAGTACAGGGCGGGGGGGGGGGGGGCTGAACAAGCCAGGGGAAGCAAGACAGTAAGCACTCTTCCATGGCGTCTATATCAGCTCCTACCTCTAGGTTCCTCCCGTTTGAATTCCTGTCCTGCTTTCCTTCAGTTAGGGACTATGATATAGAAGCATAAGGCAAATAAACCCTTTCCTCGCCAACTTGCTTTTGGTCACAGCCCAGGAAGCCCTAACTAGGGCACCAGAATAAAATCAAAGTGGACTCATCCACATGGAAGTTACTTGTCATCAAACTCAAAGAGAGTAAGCTGCCATCCAGGCCTTAAAGAAATCAGGCCAACGAGAGGCAGCCAGGATCTCCAAGCAGAGCATCACAAAGGGCTTCTGCTTCAGTGCATCCTTGGGTCCCTACAGAGGAAGCTGAAGTTGATCTGCAGTTAAACATCACTTCTATTGTTCCGACTTCCCGGCCCCTCCTCTACAAAGGAAGCAGCCCCGAGACAACCAATCTGCTTTTACCATTTGTTTTTGTCCTTTTTTTTTTTTATCTCCTTTCAGACTATAAAACCATCTGTTCAGCCAACGTGGCACTTTCTATATCTTACAGAACCACTGACTGTTTCTAGAATCAAAAACAAGGCCGCTTAAGATCATCAAATTGAAGCCAGGCACGGTGGCTCACGGCTGTGGTCTCAGTACTCAAGAGACTGAAACAGGAGCATTGCCACAAGTCTGAGGCTAGCCTGGGCTACATAAGCAAGACCTTGTCTCTCAAAACCCATAAAATATCAAGAAACAGATGTTTGAGCTAGACTGTAGTTTTTATTGACACAGTTATCAGTTTTGAAATAAAAAAAAAATTTCAACAGCCAGGTATGGTGGCACATGCCTTTAATCCCAGCACTTGGGAGACAGAGGCAGGCAGTTTGTGAGTTTGTGAGTTTGAGGCCAACCTGGTCTACAGAGTGAGTTTCAGGACAGCCAAAGATACACAGAGAAATCCAAACCCACAAATAACTAAACATCAAAGTGCAGTGGTCATGTTTTCTGCATCCTCCTGCCTGCGGCTTCTAGGCTGAGCAAATAGAAACGCAGACTATCCAGTGAAGCCGAACTTTAAACCAACAGCAAGCAGTTTCTTAGGGGAAGTTACGAAGCATGCTCTATGCAGTATTTGGACATACTTACAGCTAAGAAAGCATTGCTTAAGAATTATTATCTCCAGTTCAAATTTTAAAAGCAAAGCTTTATCTATTTTAACTTTACGTGAACGAGTGTTTGCACGTATGTGAACCACAGCACTCAGTTCCCACACAGGCATCGAATCCTCTGGGACTGGAATTACAGGTAGCTGTGAGCTGCCAGATGGGCATTGGGAACCAAACCCAGGTCTTCTGGAAGAGCAGTCTGTGCTTTTAACCAGCAAGCCATCTCTCCGGCACCTTAGCCTTGAATTCTGTATCCTCCTGCCTCCACTTTCCAAGTGTTAGGATCACAGGCATTTCCATTCCTGGCTGCTTTTTGTTTGTTTTGCTTTGGTTTTTTTTTTGTGTGTGTGTGTGTGATTCTAAATATAATATTTCAATTTATTCTTTGAAATTTTCATAAATGTATCTTGAACATATCTATCCCCCACTTTCCTCCTTTGGCTTCCCCCCAACTCCCAACACCAACTTCATAACTTTTTTTAAAAAATAATTTCCTGGGGCTGGAGAGATGGCTCAGAGGTTAAGAGCATTGCCTGCTCTTCCAAAGGTCCTGAGTTCAATTCCCAGCAACCACATGGTGGCTCACAACCATCTGTAATGGGGTCTGGTGCCCTNATACACACAGACAGAATATTGTATACATAATAAATAAATAAATAAATAAATAGATAGATAGATAAATAAAAATCACCATCAACGTCTTTTTAAAAAAAAAATAATTTCCTGACTCAAATTAGTGCTACGCTACCTGTTTCACAGGGAAAAGGGATATCTCCTCACCAGCGGCCATCAGTTGTCAAAAGCTCAGTTTATAAAGCCGCTCTGTGGACCAGGCTGGCCTCGAACTCGTCCAAATCTACCTGCCTCTGCCTCCCAAGTGCTGGGATTAGAGGCATGAGCCACCACTGCCAGGGGGTAGCCAGTGCTCTTACATGCTGAAGGAACTGTCACTCCAGCCCAGGCACTGGACTTTCGACTAGTGTGATTTTGTGCAGGTCTTGTGTGGGTTACCACAGCTACAGTATTCAACAGTATTTCATGTGTTCTTCCCCCACCCTGGCTGTTAGATTCTTTCAGCCCCTCCCTTCTGTGATATTCCTTGAGCCTTTCAGAGGTGGATTGTGGGCTGACCTTTTGAGATGAGTTTTTCTTGTGTGCACTAGCCTGGCCTCACTTTCAACATTCTGGGATTATAGGCATATGCCATCACATCCAGCCACAGATGTGTGTATTATGTAAAAGAAAAATGAAAGACAGTTTTTACATACTTCATGATAGACTTGAACTCACAGCAATTCTCCTGTCTCAGCCTCCCAAGTGCTGGGATTACAGGAGGAAGCTATCACACCCAGATAAAAATATGTTCTGACTTGGGTTTTTGTTTTTTTGAGACAGGATCTTGCCATGCAGCCCTGGATGGCCTGGAACTTGCTACATGTAGACCAGGCTGCCTTTGAACACACAGAGACTCTTCTACCGCTGTCTTCCAAGAGTTGGGATTAAAGGCGTGCCCCACCGCACCCCAATGAAAATATGCATTTTGAGAAATCAAGACCATTCCTTTCAGAGAGGAAATATGATGAAAATGTGCATGCGAACCCCGGCTGCCTCCTCCCCACCACAACCAACCCCCACGGCCAATCCACGGCCTTAAATAGACTCACTCGGAGACCTAAAAAAGGGAAGGCATGGTGAAAATGTCCTTTAGCCAGGGGACAAATTTAGAGCAACCTCTTTGTGAGTGCACAGCATAGGCGGACGTCTAGTCCCAGATGTGTCTTCTCACCCTGGGTCCTAAACACAAAACAATGCCCCTCAACATTGTCATCCTTGAGAACAAAGGGCAATGACTCTCCACAATGGGCAACAAAAGGCTCTCAGAGTGGCTTTTTATACCCAAAGCCAAAGAAAGCCATAACCTGTGACCTCTATTCACCGCAGAAGAGCCTGACCGCTTTCCCTGCTTTTGTAACAGAGAACATCTGCCCAGTCTCAGAGGACAGCATCGCTCACGGCGACACGTTCCACACGAACAGAAGCATCCTCTTCACATGTGGCGGTCCCCCCAGAGCCTTCCTGGACTTGGAAACGTGCCCTTCTCAGTCATCCTACCCACAGCCTCCTAAGGGTGTGGGTTTTGTTTACCGCTTAAGCAAGGGAGGGATACTGCCCATGCAATGAGAAAGCAAGGCTCTTCCTAAGGGAAGCCGGCATGTTTGCGCTCCTCTGCTTTTAGTCTTTTTGTTTTGTTTTGTTTTTCTTTTTTAATTGTTTTTATTGCACTATACATTTTTCTCTGCTTGAGGCTGGAGAGATGGCTCAGTGGTTAAGAGCATTGCCTGCTCTTCCAAAGGTCCTGAGTTCAATTCCCAGCAACCACATGGTGGCTCACATTTTTCTCTGCTCCCCTCCCTTCCTCCCCTAACCCCTTCTACTCTATCCCATGACCCCCACTCTCCCAATTTACACTGGAGATCTTGTCTTTTTCTCCTTCCTATTTAGATCCACGTATGTCTCTCTTAGGGTAATCTTGTTTTCTAGGTTCTCTGTGGTTGGGTTGTGGACTGTAGGCTGGGTTTTCTTGGCTTTATGTCTAAAAGCCATTTTAAGTGGGTACATATTATGTTTGTCTTTCTGGGTCTGGGTTACCTCACTCAATTTTTTTTCTAGATCCATCCATTTGCTTGCAAATTTCAAGATATCATTATTTTTTACTGTTAAGTATCAAGACAGGGTTTCTCTGTGTAACAAACAGTCTTAGCTGTCCTGGAACTAGCTCTGTAGACCGGGTTGGCCTTGGATTCACAGAAATCTGCTTGCCTCTACCTTACAAGTGCTGGGATTAAAGGTGTGTGCCACCACAGCCCAGATCTTCCCCCACCCCCCTAAAAGATAGGCTTTCTTTTTTCTTTTGGTTTTTCGAGACAGGGTTTCTCTGTAGCTTTGGTGCCCGTCCTGGAACTAGCTCTTGTAGACCAGGCTGGCCTCGAACTCCCAGAGATCTGCCTGCCTCTGCCTCCCGAGTGCTGGGATTAAAGGCGTGCACCACCACCACCCGGCCAAGATAGGTTTTCATTATGCAGCCCAGGTTGGTCTCAGACTCACAGAGATCTGCCTGCTGCTGCCTCCTGAGTGCTGGAATTAAAAACATGCGCCACCACACCAGGCTACTTTTTAGTCTTACTATGCACAGAACAAGAGAGCATAGTAGAACCCACCATGTTGACATTGAAGAAGCCATGTATTGTTATCCAGGACTGGAGATGTGTCATTACGAATAGAAAATGGAGTATTTTATGACCAGGTTTCTAACAGAATAGGAGTTGCTTTGAGGGTGTAATATAAGCTATTAACAACAGAAAGAAGGTGCTGGAAGCAGCTTTGGAGCAGGTCTTCCCAAACCTGCACTGTCTTGTTCTCTCCAGTCACAATGAACTTCTTCCCTGGGCAGGGTTTTAAAAGGAAAGGCTCAAGTGCTGTTCCCTCTCACCTGACCCAAGTGGGCTTGTAATAACAAATTACATCCCAAGGGCTGGAGAGATGGCTCAGTGGTTAAGAGCACCACCTGCTC
Source organism: Alexandromys fortis (assembly GCF_014885135.2). Classification (NCBI taxonomy): domain Eukaryota; kingdom Metazoa; phylum Chordata; class Mammalia; order Rodentia; family Cricetidae; genus Alexandromys; species Alexandromys fortis. Next base: position 14,778,339 of record NW_026067897.1, read on the forward strand.
ATCTAAAGGTCCTGAGTTCAATTCCCAGCAACCACATGGTGGCTCACAACCATCTGTAATGAGATTTGGTGCCCTCTTCTGGCCTGCAGACATGCATGTAGGCAGAATACTGTATAAACAATAACCAAATTACATCCCAGCATTGAAGAGTTCAACGAAGATATTTTCTTTTCATTATATGTAACTAGGTGACAAGGAAATAAAAGTAAAGTGTTTGCAAGCTTGAAGATTGGAGTTTGACCCACAGAAGCCAAGTTAACAAGCCAGGCATGGTGGTGTGTGTTTGTACTCCTAATGCTGGGGAAGTGGGGAGGGTCCCTGGGAATCCAACCTACTTGATGAGCTCCAGGGCCGGGGAACAATCTTGTCTCAAAACCAAAACCAAAGGTAGATAGTATCTGAGGAGCAATGCCAAACGTCCTACACACACACACACACACACACACACACACACACACACACACACCCCAGAATTACCAGGGAAGCAACATTACATTATGGACCAGATGAGAGTAACCTCATGAAATCGCCACATTTTACTAAAAACAGTCCAAGACCTTCTAGCTTGCTCACCGTCCAGATTTACCGCATCTTCCAAACAAGAGGTCTAACTGCTACTCACGTCTCTCAAGATTTTGGATTGTTTCCAGGAGTACCTAACCTCATCCTTGGAAGAGTTCTGCTGTCTTCATGGTACATATCATCACAGATCGCCTGCCTAGCTCCACATGGAAGTTCCTGGGAGCCTGGTTACTCTGCCCACATGCCGTCTAGAGTTAACTTGTTGAAAACCGTGTGATCTATTGTCCCCATGGGTTCAGAAAGCGAGAGCGCATTTAATGCGTGGAAACTATGTTGTGATGTTTCCAGGTAAACGAAAGACCTTTTTAGTACAGTTGTTGCTGGCAGAGGCAAACTTTTGAGACCTCTTCTTGCCCTCTTACACTCTTCCTGATTTTTTTTTTTAAATCCAGGTTTCCACAATCAGCCTGGATGACTAGACCAAATGCTGCTCATTCAACCAGGTTGAAATTCTGAAAGAGCAACTGTGCAGCCATAAATCTGCAACACGTTTCTCGAAACAGTTAAGTACCATCTCCTCTCTTCAACTACCTCCCTGGGAATTTGGGTTTATAACAACGTTACCGACAGCAAGCAGGAACAACTCCTAAGTCCAGCAATTTGTGAAAGTACAAAACCAAAACTAAACAGGGCTGGGATGTAGCTCAAGGCAGAACACTTGTGCCAGGCCCTAGGTTCCTGCCCCAGGACCCCAAAACAAACCCCCAAACAAGAACGTACTGGCACACTCATTAAGCCAAATGCTATTCAGCAGTAATAGGAATGAGAAGGGTGCTGCCTGGCGCTTTCTCGTGTATAGACCAAATGATGCTAAGACAGACACAAATGCCCGTAAAACTCGAGAGGCTGGAGTTGGGGTCGGAGTGGTGATGACTGACAAGGGAGAGGGCATGCAGGGTCTCACTGTGGTGATGAAGGTGTTTTAAGGCTGGTGGGGTTAGACATACAGTTACATGGTAGAATACTTGCCTTAGGCTTGTAGTGATGCATTTCCTAAAAAGTATTGAACCAAACACACAGATGATCTTTATGGTATAAAAAGTATATGCCTCAAAAAGCTGTATTTTTTTTTTAAGCTAAAGGGAACGAACTGGGTGTGGTGGCAGAGGTGGAGGCTGAAATAGGAAAATTAGAATGCAAAGTTGCCCTTAGCTACATAGAAAGTTTGAGGTCAGCCTGGGCTACATAAGACCTCTTATCGTGTGTGTTTCAAGACAGGGTTTCTCCATGTACCCCTGACTGCCCTGCTACTCACTCCATAGACCAGGTTAATCCCAGACTCACAGAGATCCACCTGTCTGTTTCCCAAGTGCTGGGATTAAAGGTGTGCGCCAACACTGCCCCGCTTATTTTAAGGAAAGAGAAAAGGAAGAAAGGAAGGAAAGAAGGAAGCAAGCAAGGAAGAAAGGGAGGGAAGGGAAGGAAGGAAGGAAGGAAGGAAGGAAGGAAGGAAGGAAGGAAGGAAGGAAAAGAAAGGAGGGAGAGAAGGAAGGAGGGAGGGATAAGGGACAAAGGAAGGGAGAAAATGAATTTTTCTGTTTGCTTTTTTGTTTGTTTGTTTTGCTTTGCTTTGTTTTTAAGGAACTGAAATTTCAGAGCCTCTAAAATGTGAAAAACAAAAACAAAAAAACTGTTTGCTACAAGAGAATCATGCTTTGGATCTCCGGCTGGCCTGGAACTCACCGTGTGGAAGCAGCCTGGCCTGGATTCACCTGCTTCTCCCTCCTGAGTGCGAACATGGGAACTGAAGGCACCACCACACCTGGTGAGGGTTTCTTTTTTTTTTTTTCTTCTTTTCTTTTTGTATTTTTCATTTTCTTATGTTTTTGAGATAGAGACCTGTTAAGTAGCCTAGACTTGCCTCAAACTGCCGTGTAGCCAAGCTGTTCTTATATTGTCAGCAATCCTCCTGCCTCCTGCACTCCCACAAAAGGACTGAACCTAGGGCCCTCACGTGCTAGACAAGGTCTCCACTCCCCCTCCTTTTTCTTTTCTAAATTAAATTTTATTGCCTCTAGTTATGACAAACATCCAGCCAGAATACTGGACAGAAAATGCCACTGGAGAAGGGAACATCTGAGTGCTAGACTTGAAGAGCGAACCAGGCTAGGAGGGGGAGGTGGGCTGGGGGCGGAGAGGAGGAGCTAGCCAGGAAACTATGAGAAAAAGCCAAATTGGTTTGTTTTTTGTTTTTAAGTAGGAACACTTCACCAATTTGTGTGTCATCTTTCGGCAGGGGACATTCTAATCTTCGCCTCATTCCAATTTTAGTACATGCAATGCCAAAGAAAACAGAGCCACAGGGCTTTAGAAAAAAAAAAACAGCCACCTGCCCCTGAGTTTGATCTGTTCCAAAGAGTGAGGAGACTGGGGGCTTCAGACAGAGGGACTCATGGGATTGAAAAGGGACTCTGGCTAAAAACTGGATAGAGAGGGCAGGGACGGACATAGTGAGTAGTGGAATCTAGTCAGAGTGAAGACGGCTGAGCCTCAATCACTGTGCAGAGGAAGCTTTTAGACTATGCCTGGCATTGTAGGCCTGTAATAGTTGCTTAGGAGGAGGAGACAGGAGGACGACAAGTTCAAGGCCTGCGTGAGCTCCAGAGTGAGTCCCAGCACGGCCTGGACAGCAACAGTGTGACCTTGTTTCAAAAGGATATAGCTCAGTGGTAGATTAATTTGTCTAGAATGTTCTAACATGTTCAAAGTCCTGGGCCCCTTGCTCAGGACTACAAAAACAAAAACAAAAAGGAATAACCAAGGAATGATGATGGGACAGGCAAGTCCCTAAACTCTGTCTTGATCAGTTGGGCCCAATGACCCAAGGTTGGCACAATGCAGTGGCCAGTTCAATCCTCTCTCTCTCTCTCTATTTTTTTTTTTTTTAAGGAACTGCGATTTTATCTCAGTGATAAAACACTTGTTTAGAATGTGTGAAGCCCTTGGGTTCAATCCCCAGTACTTGACCAGAAAAAAAGAAGAAAAAAAAAAAAGCACTCATTTTTAAATTCAGATCTTCTGAAATCTGAATTTTAAAAGCAGCGGCCTGGAAAGTTTCTGTTTCTGCTGCAAAGGGGATTCCTACAGCCAGGCAAGCTTTAGCAAACAACAACCCATCCCATTCACTCATCCATCCATTCATCCATCCATTCATTCACTCATTCATCCATCCATCCATTCATTCATTCAGTGTCTAAGTAAGTATCAGCCAAACAAAGACAACTCAAAGCTCCCTGAAGCCCGACTGCCCCTTTCTTGTGGTGATGGAGATGACAGAGCTCAAATAAAGCCAACATCTCTCCCCAACAAGGACTGGTGAAAGCAGGTCCTAAAGGGTGAACATGGGAAAGGGAGCTGATGTGACGGATGAGCACAGTCCTGGTTTTCTGCCTCGGTGGCATGGAGAGTCAGCAAGCGTGAGTACTGCCCTGGCTGGCCTGGAACACACTATGTGTATTAGGCTAAACTTGAGCTCTCAGAGATCTGCCTGGCTCCACCGCCATGCCTGGCAGCACGGTAGAACTTTCGTGTTTTAGTCTCCCAGGGTGGCTATAACAAATCGCCACAGATGGAGTACTCTAAAACCACCGACATTCCTTTTCTCACATCTCTGGAATCAATCCCACCGTTGGAAATCACCATGGCTGTTGCTCTGCTCCTCACTGGGCTCTGAGGAAGCTCTTTCTAGCTTTTGGAGCTTCGCTGGTTTGGGGTTCCGGCATGCTAGGGATTGGACTGGAGCCCTTACAGATGCGCCGCTGCTGGGCTACCCCTGAGCTCCCCGTTTGGTTTTAGCTCGAGGCTGCAGAACTCTTTTGGCCTCTCTCTCTCTTCATATGGCCTCCACGCATGCCTGTTTCTCTCTTTCATCTCTTAGAAAGACACATGTCATCGGCATTGGCACCATCTGGTAAAAGCGGAGTGATCTCATTTCAAGATTCTTAATTATATCTACGAAGATGCTTTCTCCAAGTTAAGATCATATTCACAGGCTCCTGAAGTTAGGACAATTGTTTCTTAAGGTGGGGGGTGATGGTCTTTATTTTATTTTAATTATCTAACCAAGCACCAGGTTTCTTTAAGGAGTCTTTATATTTAGTTTTGGTTCATCTCCCCACCTCCTCTCATCTCCCCAACCTTCATCCCAGTGTGTAGACCCTTCCACCCCTCTATTCCTCCCTCCCCTTCCATGTCACATGGTTTATTACCCACCCCTCCCCTAAGGCTTTTTTTTTTCTTTTTTGCCCCCCTCATGCATCTGTTTCTAGTTCCTCTCCCACAGTTGGGATGTTTTCATTCACTTCTGTGTTCTGGAACAAGTTCATGCCCAGCCAGCCTGGCCTTGAACCCTTCAACTTTTGGCCTCAGCATCCCAGTGCTGGGGCTATAGGAAGGATCACCAGGTATGAGTTTTTTTTTCCTTTCTCTCAATGTAGCCCTGGTTGGCCTGGAACTCACAGAGATCTTCCTGTCTCTATCTCCTGACTGCTGGGATTAAAGGTGTTTACCTCCACACCCGGATGATTTTTAAAATAATGTTTGTAATCATGTATATGTGTTTGGATCTGTGTGTGGGTGTGCACAAGAATGTACTCTCTTGTCTCCCTTTTCTTCTCAAATAGTGCCCTAGCCATGCAGTGTTTTGTTTTGCTTTGCTTTTTATTTATTTATTTGTTGACACAGGGTTTTTCTGTGTATCCCTGTCTGTCCTGCAGCCTGCTCTGTAGACCAGGCTGGCCTCGAACTCAGAGACCCACCTGCCTCTGTCTCTGCTGGCATTAATGGCATTAATGGCAACCACTGCCCAGCAAGATGCAGTGTTTTACGATACACAATTCAAACCACTACACCGAGCAATTTTAAACTATCAGACAGGTTCATATGATGCTCCTTTCTCACAATGATGGGTTTGAAATATGAGTTGGTTAAAAAAAAGAAAAAAAAAAGAAATACAAGAGTTGGAACTGGGGCTGAGTTGATAGAGTGCTTGCCTGGCAAAAGCAAGACCTTGATTTCAACCCCCAGTACGACAAATAAATAAATACATAACAAACTAGAAATAAGTTCTTCATCCAACGTACATAATGTGTGTTGAGCTAATCTCCCCTCCTCCATTCCTTCCTTCCAATTCCTCCCCAGCCCCTCCTACCACTTTTCCCTGTCTCGAAACACCACAAAACAAAAGGAAGCCTTTTTTGGTTTTATGTTTCCGGAAGAAAACATTCAGAAAATGGCACACACTAAAAATTCAAGTCATCCAAGGAAAGACGGGAGGAAGTCCCTGCTTCCAGGCTTTGTTAACGAAAACACAGCAGAAGCGAGGAGGCCGCTTCCTCTGCATCCAACCCCGTGCGGTGGAGCCGCCCATAATGTTCATTAGAGTCCTTAATCCACGCGATGATTATACATTTGATGCATTTCATCTGAACGACGCTTATCTCATTAACTTCCAGATGACTCACCCTATAAACCTCTGGCCATCACCATTCCCGCCTGAGTGGGCCATGTGCTGCCTTCCAGCTGACATCACTGGAAACCTTGAGTCTGTACCAAAGCTGCCCTGGGCCTCCATGACCTTTCTCCACAATGCGCAGCGGGGCTGGACTTCTCAAAGCTCAGAATATTCACGTCTGCTGCTCCAGCCCCCATGCAGGCTACTGTTTGAGCTCAGCCCATTCTTAGATGTTTATGAATACCCTACAGCAGCCCCATTGAAAATCAAGAAACGGATTCTGGCTTTCAAAAACTTTCCTAGGGCCAGTGAGCTGGCTCGGCAGGTAAAAGTGCTAGCAGTCAAACCTGACGTTTTAATGCAATCCTCAGATCACAATTGGCGGAAGGAGAGAACAAACTCCCACAAGCTGCCCTCTGACCTTCATTCACACTTGTGTTCTGATGTATTCCAAGCCCACTCTTGCACACTCACATTCACATGCAATACATAAAAATGTAATAAGATTTTTTAAAAGCTTTCATGATCTGCTCCAGGATTTCAGGAAGCCCCGTGTGTCTGTTTGCTTCAGAGAAGGCCAGCAGGGCAGAGGGAGCCTGTCACTACCTCACGCTGATGCACAGATGACCTTGGAAAAGTCACCTGAGAAAAGTCTTACCTTGATGGCCATGTCTGCACAGGTTCCTACGGTTCCTATGGGATCTGCAGTTGCCTCATCCCCCTGTAGCAGCACACCGGACCACCCAGATGCTGGAAAAAAAGAAAGCACATTTGAGCCAAGTGGATTTGTCCCAACCGATGGGAAGCTGCAACAGCTGCCATTCTGCAGATTCGAAACCCACGTGACCTGTAAGGGAACCCAGTGGTAGTGAACTTGTGGCTCCAAATCTGTCTGGTGGTCTCTGGTTGCTGGCAAAGCTTTGTTGCCAAGACACAGTCAGCTGGCACATCCTTTGTTTTCACTGAATTTCCAACTTCGGAGTCCTATACAAGCCCTGTATCTTTTTGCTACTGTTTGAGACATGGTCTTGGGTAGCTCAGGTTCACCTGAAGCTTGCTTTGTAGCAGAGGCTGCCTGAGCCCCTTGTTTCCACCCACCTGCCTCAGGTCTGGTATTACAAACCTGTACTACCAAGCCTGGCTTCGACTGTATTGTAATCCCAGAATCTAGAAGAGATTAGGATGATTTTCATAAGCATACATGCCTCATAATGAGGCCTCACTTGGGACACAGAGTGAACCTCCAAGCACAGAAATACACACATCTAGTTCAGTACCCGGTAGAAGTGATTCCAGTGCTGGGCATGGTAGGCCATACCCTCAATCCCAGCACTATAGGATGCTGAAGCAGAGGGCTTATGAGTCTCCTGGCAGCCTGGAATAATAGCAAGGTCAAAATCAGTCTAGATTGCTTACTAAGTTCCTGTCTCCAAACATTAAAAAAACAACAACCCGCAAAGCAACAACAAAATGACTCTAGATTAGTTCCCCTTTTCAGTTCCGCATACGTACCAGAAATACCTAGTCCTTTACTGTCATATTTATTTATTATTTATTTTAGTTTCATGGTTGCGAGACAGAGTCTTGCTATGTCTTCCAGACTACCCTGGAATTCTTGATGTAGCTCACCTGGCCTCCAACTCTCAGCTACCCTCCTGTCAGCGCTGGGGTCACAGGTGTGTGACCCCATGACCAGCCTGTTCGTTCCCTACATTGTCAGACTATCTGTGAATGTAGATATTTGGCAAGAGACAGTTTCAGGACAAGGTGGAGATGGCAAGGCATGGCCATAATCCTAGCTCTACAGAGGCAGTAGCGGGAGGATTGTCCCGACCTCAAAGTCTACTTCAAAGGTAAACATAGCAAGCTCTACAAAGTGAGTTCCCGGCCAGTCAGGGACACAGAGTGTCTCATGCCCCCTCCCCATTAATAGAGTGAGAGAAAATGGATGTGGCATTTTAGCTTTTGAAATGTCAGTAGTGATAAGAGGATAGACGTACTGATGTCCACAGAGGTCAGAAGAGGGCATTGATTCCGCCGGAAATAAAATTACAGATGGTTGTGAGCCACTAGCTCTATAGACCAGGCTGGCCTCGAACTCACAGAGATCTGCCTGCTTCTGCCTCCCAAGTGCTAGGATGAAAGGTGTGTGCCACCACCGCCTGGCTGCAACAAGTACTCTTAACCACTGAGTGATTGCTGTTTTTTGATAAATGTTATGTCAGTCAGGTTGCCTTCTTCGTATTTGTATCAATGGCCATAAATAAATCAGCTTTGGTCAGAAAAGTTTCTTTTTTGAAGTGGGTCACAGTAAACTGGTCAAAATACTGCGAGTAAGTAATTGCTGAATTCTCTTGCCTAAATCAACATCTACATCACTCCTTCCAAGGGAACATCACGGAAGAGGAGGAGGGAAGAATGGGCGCGTTGGAGAAAGGGCCCCGGGATGTTGGGGAATGCTGACTCCCATGCATGAGATGATCACAACACTCACAGCAGTTGTAATGACAAGACCTGTACACAGCTGGGTGGGTCAACATCCCACCACGGAAGAGGTAGAATCTTACAAGGCTCCACTCCATCCTGAGGATCCACAGGCAGTTGATGGTTGCAGAGGGAGGGAGAGACATTTTCTTCAGTGGTGTAGCCACTGGTAAATGCCTAAGATGCAGTAAATAATCTTTTATCCATGCTAATGTGAATAACACCAATTAAACTCAATGGTTCACATACAAGGCGCAGGTGTGTGTGTGTGCACATGCACACAAACACACACACAAAGTAAAGAAAATGTGGTTTCCTCATCACAGGGGAAAGGAAGAAGTGTGTCTAGAAGAGGAAATGAGCTTGAAAGAAGCTGGAACAAAAAGTGGGGATACTAAAAAGGACTTTTGAGAAAACTGATGTCCACAGACCAATGTTAAGTTCTCGTGAGGTGTCACGATGCATTTGTCTCCTGTGCTCAAAACTGCAGTGGTGACCTGTTCTTCACTGCTCTCTTATGTGGCGCTGTCTGGTGAAAAATGAATAAGGTCTTAAGAGTCAAGATAGAGAGAAGAGCACCTGTGTATACATAGGAACTCCCAAGTATGTAGACTCCTAAGAAGACCATGTGGTAGCAATGTCAGAAGGTACTCAGCCACACTCTACACAGGATAGGGCTACAGGGCAACTTGATTTGAACAGTAGAGAGAAGAGGACCCCGTCATGATGAGGACTCAAAGATGCAAGACAACTGACAGCCTTCGTGGAGTGACGCTTATCCATCTGAGCACACCACTTCCATTTTCAGAATGGTGACTGTCATCCTGCCGGGGTGTAAACACATCATAACACCACTGGGCAGGAGGAGAAATTGGGATGTTTGTCTGCGAGCCCTTTGGCTCTAGTACGCTGTCAGAGACTTTCAACATCTGCTTGCGTGTCAAGTTCCAGAGAAGACTCTGTATCTCACCAAGAGCCATGATTTATTACCATTGCACAAAAGCTCAGATAGCTCAGATGTGGAACGTGAAAAGACACCCCAGATGCACACGCCGCTATTATTAGTTATGAGGACACAATCTCCCATTATATGAGAAACATATCTGAATAATTTGACCTAAGTTGTGAATTCTATTAGACATGCATACGCACGCAAACACGTGTTTCTATATAAAGTGATCCTAGCTTTCGCTTTTTGAGATAGGGCCTCATTTATAACTCATGTTGGTCTAAAATTCACTATGTAGATTAAACTGATCTCAGCTGAGGTTGAAGCAAGCCTCCTGCCTCAGTCTCCAGGTATTAGCATGTGCCAACAGGCCCATCTCCATAAACTACTTTTTTCTATTTTGTATTAAAATTATTTTATTGGGACCTTGGGAGCTCAGTCCAGTGCTCCAGTGTGGGTCTCTGTCTCTATCTCCATCCATCACCAGATGAAGGTTCTATGGTGATATGAAAGATATTCGTCAGTAATGCTATAGGATAGGGTCAGTTCAGGTTCCCTATCCTCAGTTTCCCAAGGGACTAACTGGGGACATCGCCTTGGGCTCCTGGGAGCCACTCTAGGTTCAAGTCTCTTGCCAACA
>NW_026067897.1:14788538-14802056 GCF_014885135.2 Alexandromys fortis
AAAATTATTTTATTTATTTATGAGTGTGTATATGGCAGAGGTGGGATGTCCAGGGAGGCCAGAAGACGGCATTGGATCCCCTGGAGCTGGAGTTTCAGATGGCTGTGAGCTACCTGACAGGAGTGCTAAGATTTGAGTTCTTTTTTTTTTTTTTTTTTTTTTTTTGGTTTTTCTGTAGCTTTGGAGCTTGTCCTGGAACTAGCTATTGTAAACCAGGCTGGTCTTGAACTCACAGACTGGCCCTGTGACATTAGACAAGTTCTGTAATTCCCTTGACTTTCGTCTCTGTTCCTGAGATGGTCAGAGAAGCACCTTGAGTCATGAAAATGCCCAGAATTCAGAAAGGGGAGGAATTTCCCTCCTTACTTTTTAATTAATTTTGTTGTTGTTCCTCTAGGAAGCCTAGGTAGGTCTTGAACTTGTGGTCCTTCTGCCTCAGCATCCAGAGTGTTGGAATTACAGACCTGCATCACCACAGCCAGATTCCCTTCACCTTTGAGAGAGACTTTCCTTCAAAGCCATCCCCACCCCAGCTGATGCTCAAACTCCCATTGGTCAAAAGGCAATGTGAATCTATTTCTAAACGAGCCATAGAAAAAAAGATTAAAAGTATCAAAACTCCCCAGATCAATGTCCAGTGGTAGAGAGGCCTAGAAGAAAGAGGCCACCTAGAAACGGAACAAACGTGCAAAATGGGTTCTTGGGCAGCAAGCAAGAAAGTGACGCCTACAAGATGAGCAGCCAGTGTAGTCTGTCATGAGACAACAGCGTGTAGATGGCCAGTTAGAAATGCACATTTGAATACAAGGATACCACGGCCCTGCTGGGACTCAGCCCTCCAGGACCAAATCTTCTAAGGCAGCATCTAACCTCAGCCCTACAATGGTGTCTCCATCCTCACTGCTGGGGGCTGAGGTCCATTACACTTAGGCTGGCGATTCTGCAGACTGATGACTGAGCAGAGCCGATGGTACAAAGGGTGAATGTTGCAAATGCAAGAGCCAAAGCTATCTAGGTCTACCTTTAATCTGCTTAATAGCCATTTATCACCTACCTGTGTGCCTGGCTTAATAGTCTTCGACTGTGAGGTAAAGCTTTGGGATGTAGTAACTAGAAACGTATTAGTGTCCCCCACCCCCAAGGCTAAGCACCCAATAGATAATGCCTAAAATCTACAGCGGAACAATTGCTGCTGAAACCTGCCCACTCGGTGCCCCCGCCAGTGTGTTGTTAGATGCACTGATTTGTGTCTGCCTCTCACTCCATGACCACAAAAGTTCATGTCACTGCTTCCATGGTGAGTCATGCCATTCGGGGCAAGCTGAGTCTGTGTTTAGGCCAAGTTCACTCATTTGGCTTAGAATACAGTGTCTTTTATTCTTTCTGGAGCATAACCTGTGTTTTGCATCAGCAGAACTCACAGTTCTGACCTTTAGCCTCATTTATGGGGACATGAGTTGGGAGAGACTAGTGTGTGTCTAACATTCTTTGCAGTCAAGGCTGCCTCGCTGGCACCTGTGGGCAGGTACCGGGCCTGAGGTATATACGCATGGTTTTTATTCCAAAGAGAAGTGTTAACTTAGGAGAGCCAGTTTGGGGGAACAGGAACTTGGGAGTACTCAAAAGAGAGAAGAGGGATGAGGCTTAATGTAGGAGCACAAGACATGGGAACACAGTCCTGTGTCTTAGCCGATTCCTTCTAGGCCAAAGTAAGGACAGACTGTGGTTGGCCCCATGCTCCGGGGCTGGGGAAAGACCACATGGAGATGCTATGGACAGACAGATAGAAATCACCCTGGTGGTGGGTGTGTGAGCCCAAGTGCTTTGAGGGTAGAACCTGCTACTCCCCAGCTCCATCCCTGAGTGCTCACAGCGAGTCCAGCACCCCCTGGAAGCTCATTAGCTTCAGCCCACACTGAATAGGAACTTCTGGAAGAGGCCTCAAGGCTGCAGACTTTGGCGCTGCTGCCTTCTGCAACGAGTCCCCAGTTTCTGCATCACCTTCCCATGGTCGCGGTCTCACCACTGCACAAGATCACACACATAGGACAGCTGGTGTGAACTGAGAACAAGGTGAACCACAAACAGTGTGGAGAATCAAGGCCCCCAGTGACGTCTTCCACAGTTAGGCTCATGGAAAGCGTGGAGAGGATGTAGGAGGCCCTCGTGCGCTCTTGTTTGCTGGGATCCTTCTTCAAGGCTTTAGATCGTGTCCAGCGCAGTTCAGACCCTAATCCTTTGTAGTTTTTCTCCTCATCAACCTGTCGACATCAGCAGCCATGGAGCCGCGGAGGTGTCCAATCAGGCCTTTGAACTCTGTGCTTCTGAGGAGAAAAGAGCCAGACATCTTCCTGGAGCACAAAGTCGACTAACCCACACAGAAGATCAGCTCATGGTGAAATCACAGCATTCTGTCATGGAAAAGACTGGGCTCGGGGACCGGGTCCCATAGTCTTCCTTCTCATCCTCACCCGGACCTTTGTGTGGAGAGCCTCAGAATCGATCTTTTAATTGCCTTTGGCTCAGAGGACTTTCAAAACATCTCATTCTGTTCTTGGAGGAGTTCTCAGCTGGGTGGTTACAAAAAATGAACGGAACTTCAGAACAATGATTCGCCTTTAAACACGGGCTCTCTCGGAAGCCTCACCCGAGGATCAGCTGATGGGGCCTGCTTCCTCTGGCTAGGAAGCCCTGCCTAGGGTATAGAGGAGTAGAGCAGGATGTCGCTCACCCCGCCCAACCTGTTCCAGGTAGTGTCTCATCCTTCCTGAGGCCCTGCTTTCTCCTGCTTGGGGCAGAAGGGCAGGCCAGGCCCTGAGAGAGCCGGTAGAAGCAATGGTGGCAGAGGCCTTCCTCCTTCAGGGATGTCTCTCAACCTGGAGGGTTCACTGAGCTAGAGAAAGCTTCCCCTTTTAAATGACAAAGGATTTCCCCCAAACTGGCCTAGAGATCTACAACCCCATGAGGAGCATTTTGCTTATCTTGAGCGATGGGGACAGGATTCTTGAGGACAGGGTAGAAGAGAAGAGAGGATTTCTTAGGGTGTTTATGTCAGGCTGATGTCTTTGAGTTCTCAGAGCTCGACTCAAAGGAAACTGTTATCATCGTTTTAATTAGATCCTCATTTACTTGTAATTATTCCTTGCCTACAATTTAGTAACCCATCCCCCTCCCCCAAACAAAAAAAGGCCCCTGGTGTGTCTTTCAGTCTAGCAGGGAAACCAGAAGAATCAATATGCAATCAGTTTCTTAATTGTTAAAACACACCTACTCCTCAGCAGGGCCCCAGTCAAGAGCCAGCTGTAGCACAGAAGCCTGCTACTCAAGTCTAACGGGGAGATCAGATGTAATAAACAGATATACATGGTTACCAACTAAAATAGCTAATACAACTGTGGGGTACCCAGAGCACACACAGCCTTGCTGGCCCCCAGATCCGGGCCCATGCAATTCAAGAAATGTTAGGGGCTGCTCTGTGTGGCAACCAGGATCCAAACAGCAGAAAGAGAGAGAGAGAGAGAGAGAGAGAGAGAGAGAGAGAGAGAGATTGATTGATTCAAAAAGCTGAGTGTGAGGATGGCATGCCTATAATCCTAGCTCACAGTGACAGGCAGATCCCTGGATCTGGCTGCCTAGCCATCTAGTCTAGTCTACTGGAGAATTACAGGCCAATGAGACATGGTTTCAGAATACAAGACAGAGGATGCCTGAGAAATGAGATGTGAAGTTGTTCTTTAGAACACACACACACACACACACACGTTCACTAACTAATGTGTCATTGCACAGACACTCATTCACTTATATGTCATTGCACACATACTTATATGCACACATACATATATGTATCCACTCATACACATACACTAAAACACACACACAAGCATAGACATGTACACATATACATGCATACACTTAGAGGCACAGGGGCACACCTACTAAAATACACACCTATGCACGCACACATGCATATACTGACACACATGCATACATACCTACACTAAAATACACACACAAATACACACACACACACACACACACACACACACACACACACACCTCTCCAGGGCACAGTGCTCTGGGAATCTAGGACAGTCTCGCTTGCAGAGGAGCACCAGAAGAGCAGAACTCCAGGAAGACAGAAAAGATGAAGGGAACAAAAGCGCCCTAGGCCTCTGAGCTTCATCTTGGGGTTAGAAACCCAACCGAGAGCCCAGGGCAAACTCTCCACAGTGTACCAAGGATGAGAAGACAGTCTGCTGTTTCTCCCTGACCCTCTTCCTCTAAGCATGAGGTAAGGCGGAATGACACTGTTCATAAAAATAGCCATTGCTTCATAAGTGTCTGCCATGGGTCTTTAATGCTCTGAACTTCATATATATTATACCACTAATAATGTTTTTAAAACCACCAACTTGCCTTGCATCCACAAAGCTCTGGTTCCATTACCAGCACCCATCAACCCAGCATGGTGATCGATGCCTGTAGTCCTAGCCTTTGGTGGATGGAGGCAGGAGAATCAGGAGTTCAGTAACATCCTAGACAACACTGAGACCTCGAAGAGAGCCTGAGATACCCGAGCCTGTCTCAAAGAAAAGCAGGGAGATCGCTCAGTAGTTAGGAACTCCTGCTGCTGTTGGGAGGACCGAATACCTGAGTTCAGTTCACAGCACCCATATGAGCTGACAGGACACCCTCTTCAGGCCTCCTCAGGCATACATATATGCCGCATGCACACATAAATAAAATTAATAAATAAGTAAATCCTTTTTTTCTTCTTCTTCAAGAAAGGGTTTCTCTGTAGCTTTGGAGCCTGTCCTGGAACTCGCTCTGTAGACCAGGCTGGTCCCAAACTCACAGAGATCCCCCTGCCTCTGCCTCCTGAGTGCTGGAATTAAAGGCGTGTGCCATCACCACCTGACTTTCAATAAATAAATCTTAAAACAACAGCAGAACCCAAGTTAAAGAAAAAGAAGGCACCATTACTATTTTATTCTTATGAAATTAGTAGATAGCAAAAATGAGGCTTCAAGCTGGTATGATGGCTTATGCCTATAATCCCAGCACTCAAGAGGCCTAGGCAGGAGAAATCGCCTCAAATTCAAGGCCAGCATGGGTTATATAGAGAGTGTCAGGCTAGTTTAGGCTACAGAATGAGACCTTGCGTCAAAAACAAACAATAAAACCAAAGATAGAGGGGAATAAAGGAACTTTTAAGAGATCAGTGGTTTACCTCATGCATAGACTGCACACTCACAGCCCAAGCACATACTTGTACAAGTGTGCAGATAAGTGTGTGTGTGTGTGCGCGCGCGCATATGCACGTGCACACAGGCTTGTGCATATGTAGTCACGACCCTAGCTCCATCTGCTCAGAGGGCGTATGCCTCTTCTCAAGGGGAAGAGCTTTCTTCACTACAGCATCGAGAACTGGGTCAGAAACCCGGGTGCTTCATCACCTGCTCTATTCTCGAAGGTCTTTTCAGCATCCTCCTATTTAGGAAGGGGAGACAGATTCCAATTACAGGAAAAGGAGACAGAAAAGTTGCCTGATGCAATTTTAAATGAGTTTTAGAAGACCCTTGCGGTCCAAACTCATTTTGAAACCAGTTGTTTCTGCAGGCCTGTGCTTAGAAATTAAGGCCCCTTTAGACAACAGAGTGACCCATAGGCATCTCAAGGGCTGCTGTGGGACAATGGCTTTTACCCTGTAAAGATTTGTTTCTTGTACTTGTTTAATAAAATGCCGATTGGCCAGTAGCCAGGCAGGAAGTAGAGGTGGGGCAACCAGGCAGGAAGTCACACATTTACCCAAAGTCCTAGATGTCTTTCCAGATTCTTCTCCTGCTCTGGCTTTGGAGGGACATAGTACAAGGGACACATTTAGGCATTCAGAAACCCACTTGGAGCATACAGAAAAGGATTAAAAATGCCTCTGTGTTAAATTCAGGAAAGGTCTGAAGGTAATCCTTAGACCCCCTTGACCAAATGGTAACCCTTCTAGCTTGGATTCATGCTATGGCAGCTTGTCATGGCAATTTTAGCACATAAATACATATGGGTACCACTAGGCAAAGGCATAAAATGAGAAAGCCCTGACCCACAGCTGGTATGGGCAGCGGGCAGATCACAGAATCAGGTGAGTGGTAAGGTTGTATTGCCAGTGACTCCCATCAGGGTCAGGCCCAAGGAAGGGAGGGATACCACTGGGAGAGAAAAGATATGAGTACCAGGCAGGAGCTTAAAAAGGTTACGTGTAGGAGTAGCAGAGGGGGTCGGACTGCAAAGAAAATAAGGATGAGCCGAGAAAGATGAGTAAAGGAGGATGGGGAGGCAGGAGGTGGTCAGAATGGATTCCAGGACTTGGCTGGGTTGTTAAATGCTATCAGCAGCCAGTCTGCGATGTGTGTGGGAGGGAGGTGGAACAGTTTGTTTAAAGGATTTGAGTCTGAGCAGTTACGGGCTGGATATGCTGAAGGCAGTAGATTATTTTACGATACAGGGTTGTTTTTTTTTTTTTATTCTAGCGTGCTTGTATGATTGGCAACAGACGAGGCTAATAGTTACCAAAGTTAAAAGCTCCACTGGGAGTCTGGTTTGATCTACTGCAGAAGTCAGGAGCTGGACCCCAGCTGCTGTCAAAGCTGATTTGGGATGCACCCACAAGACAGCACAAGAGCGTTTACAACCAGAAGTCATCCTTCCTCGGTCCACAGCGTGCACAAGCTCATCCAGCTCGTGGACATGGGTGCAAACTCTTAGAGTGCACACAACTCACAACGACACAGTGTCAATCTGGTGACTTGCTAGATGGTGGGGAGAAAGGAATTAATATCACTTCCTCCTCTCCTCCCTCCCTCCAGCTATGAAAAAGAATCCCGTTTGGCTGGCTCCATCTCTCTCCCTTCCTTTTAAAGAGAGTTCAGCATTTGCCAGCCCAGTAGCTGGGCCTTTATAGTAAAAATTTGGAACATAATATAGAAAGAAGCAAGCTTAGAGGCAGGAGGCAAGCTGAATGGGGGAAACAGAGCTGCAAAGACGCCTGGTTCAAGACACAGAAACAAAGAAAGGGGAGAGAATTGGAGAGGAAGGCAGGGATGGGGGGGATGGAGGGAAGGGAGCGCAGTAGATGGTCACTGCTTTGGACTCCTGCCTGTTGAGGACACTCCCACCCACACAGACATGTTCTGGGTTCTGACTGTGGACTCCATGGGATCAACTCCTGTACAGCTGCTTTTCCTGTCACGACGGATGATACCCTGCCAAAGCCTTCCTTCCCTAAGCTGCTTTTTTGTCAGGTATTTTGTGGCAGCAAGTGATACAAGATCTTTGGAGACACTGAGATACAATCGATGTGCCCCACACAGCTAGTGTCAAAGGGCACTAGCAATTTACCATGTAATCAAGAGGCTGGACTGAAATGGAAATGACAGCAGATTTTCAGGGTTCTTCTGGGTGCACTGTCACGTCCTCAGCTGAGGTTGGGAACAACAAATCTCTCTTAGCCTTTGCGTTGTCCCTGAGATCAGTCCGAGGCCCTCCACCTGAATGATGTATTGAAGGTGACCCGTTGTATGATAAACACTAGACAACAAAGCATACTATTAATAAGATTAAAAGTCCATTCCTCTGATGAATGTGAGAATTCAAGGTGAGTAGAAATTTGGAGGCAGAATTATAAGAGGTGACAGAGTCAAAGAGGGCCTATCATCTTGATCCCAAGAAAAAAGCAGACAAGCACCGGGCCCTGCCCACAGCACCATCTAAAGTTGGAGAACATTTCTTATCCATTCTGAGCACATGACCCACAACCACTTGCCTCTGTGGTCACCATGGGAACAGATGGCAGAAGGGTACAGCCTATTTTCTTCTTTCTTCTCTCTCTCTCTCTCTCTCTCTCTCTCTCTCTCTCTCTCTCTCTCTCTCTCTCCCTCCCTCCCTCCCTCCCTCCCTCCCTCCCTCCCTCCCCTCTAAGATAGGGTTTCTCTGTGTAACATCTCTAGCTGGCCTGGAACTCACTTTCTAGATCAGGCTGACCTTGTATTCCAAGATCTGCAAGTCTCTGCCTCCCAAGTGCTTGGATTAAAGGCGAGTGCCATTACCGCCAGGCTTGGAAGTTCTTTGTTTGTTTGTTTTTGTTTTTTGTCATATGGGCTTACATAATAAATCTGGAAAAATATTAGATATGATCTATCATTCAAAAATCCCGTAGATTGACGAGGGATGGCAAATGAGAACAGGGCACACTACAGGGCCAACGAGTTGCAGCAAATACCCATGTGATTGCTATGCAAAATTAGTAAAAATGGGCTTTTCAAAGTCAAAGAAATGATTAATCTCATAAATCAATGTATCTGGAATTAATAAATTCCTACTCAAATTGAAGTGCTGATTGTTTCTGATATAGGCTGGGAGTGTGACTCAGAGGTGCAGCGCTGTCCCCCATGTATCAGGCCTTGGATTAAATCTCTGGCACCCCAAAAAGTTTCCATGAAAAGAGACAGCACTTGGGGCAGTGGGCGAACTGTTTGGGACCCCAGGACTTATGTAAAAAGCCAAGTATGGCGGTGTGCGTCTGGAACCCCTAACTGGGTACCAGGGAGAAAGAGTGATCATGGGGGAATTGCTTGCCAAGTAGTCTTGTTGAAACTGGAAAGTTCTGGATTCAGTGAGAGATCCTGCCTCAAAAGCTCAAAAGACGTTGTGAAGAGTGTTGGAGAGAGACACCAGACTGCCAAGCTCTGTTTCCCATGACAGTAACCAAAATAGCGGGGAGAAGCTCCCAAGTGAAGCCAAGAACTCAGAGTGCAAAGCAGAGAAAGAGGAGACAACGGGAAGGAAGGCTCAGCCTCACAGAGTGTCGACATTTGGAAACGTGTTTTCGAAACTAAGTCGTGGGCCCAGCCCAAGGCTTGCTTTAATTGGCACAGACAAGGGGATTAGAGAATCTAAGTCAGGGAGGCTGTGGCCCTGAGAAGCTGCGCCTGGATGTCAGAGAAGACGCTGGGAAATAATCTTGGGAAATTCCTGTCAGAAAGTCGGCAGGAACCTTCGGTGGGAGGCACCTACGGCCTTTTATTTTCAGAATTCCTCTGTTAAAGGCCACCAGAAAAACCGAGTTCTGTTCCCAGCATTGACAGCTAAAGTAAGACAGATCAGAATGTCAAGGCCAAGAAAATGACTGTAAAATTGGGAGGTTCGCTATGAACTGTAGCAGAATAATTCGGGAAAACACATATAATAACATCTAATCAAATCTACTTTCCCCCCAAGCTTTCCCACCGCTTTTATAAGCCCTTCAGTTTCTCTAGTGCCGACTTGAAGAACACATTATTCCGAGGTTTTATTAGACATTAACTCTCTTTGTATTTTGAAGTCCAGCCCCAGATTAATCGTTTTCAGATCTGGGTCTTGGTGGTGATGGGGCTCATATTTCTTTTGAATTTAATGAAAAATTACCAGTTGGAGCCAGTTTAATGAGGTGAGAGAGATGTCAGATTAGCTGGGAGGTCCGTGGCAGGATAAAAGACAACTCAGAAGAGTTTTATAAGGCAATTAAACAGATTCCACATGGGGATAAAAATCCGAAATGCATTCTACCTCATTACAGGTAGTAAATGCTTGGTTTAGAGTATAATGCGGATACGCCCTGCTTTCTAAAATCTGAACATGCAACCTTCCTAGAGTCATGAAGCATAAATCCATTAATAAGAAGGAGCTGCCTTGTATTGCCTGTGATTTGGGCTATGAGAGGTTGGGCCTGGGCTCTCACATGTGCTAAGCAGGGCGATCTACTATGGAGCTCCACTTCCAGCCTTTCAGGGCTACATCGTCATGTGCATACTATTGTGAATCAATTAATCAGCTAACTAGCTAGCTTTCTTTTCTTTTTCTTTCTTTTGTTTCAATATTTATTTACCTTGATGTGTGTGTCTCTCTGTGTGAGTGACCAGGGAGGGCAGAAGTCGGTGTCAGATCCTCTGGAGCTGGAGTAACAGGCAGTTGTGAGTTCCCTGGTCCTGGGAACCAAACACGGGTCATCTGGAAGAGCCACGTGTACTCCTAGCTCCTGAGCCATCTCTCCAGCCTCAAACCAATTTATTTACTTTCAGTGCTGAGAGGGTCCCAGAGGCCGAGTGTATGCTAGGCAAGTGCTTTATTACTCGGCCATCCCCCGAGCCCTGCACTGTGTTTAAAACACCGGTCGCTTGCAATGATGCTACAGATAAGGAGATGTTCAGAATTGTAATTTTTACTTCAAGGTTCATCCAAGAGACTACACTATGCATCACAACACTGATGTATTGTATCTAACCCAGTAGTATTATTATACCCAGATGGGATCAAGGCTTTCAAAAGCAGTGGAGGAGTTAGTTTTAAAAAAAAAATGGCCAAGAACAAAAGGAGAGGCGAAGCCATACACACCCTAGGAGGATTTTCAGCATCCCACCAGGCCTCTAGGCTTTTGAAAAATTTTTTACCTCCTGATGCTAAGAAAAGAAAAGGTGGTAATTTATTCAATAAATTCACAGCTCAATCATGTGGGTTTGTAGAAATTATTTTCTCGGTGCTAACGGGCACCCTTATTCATGGTTTTATGTAAAATATCTTAGGAGGGATATTCATACCCAGTGTGATCCTGGGGCCCAACCTCAGACCAAATTTTGAGTCTTCTTGCCATGAGGAGGGTCTTCTGATCTAAGCACTGATTCCCCTAATCTAGTTGGTCCTTAGGGGGATGAGCCCCTAACTCATCAATGTAATATCAGTAATTAGGGCGGAAATACAAGTATACCCACAGCTACACGATTGAATATTATGCCATCATGCAATAATGCCAACAGCATACTCCATTGGATGGATACACGTACATGTGTGTGCACACACACACATTAGTATAGGAAGGTTTCTAGAATATGTCATTAACTAAAAGAAATGTATGTGGTAGTACATATGATATGTTAAAATATTCAAAGTAACTTTTAACCCTCCTGCTTGCACCTCCCAAGTGCTGGGATTGCAGGCGTGTGCCATTGTGCCCTGTTAATGGGGCACTTCTTTCTATCCTTCCTGTAGACTGGCCTTTCCTCCTAACAGCTCCAGGGGGATAAGGATGCCAAGGAAGACACTCTGGTTCTGCAGAAAAGAAAACCGAGGCACAGGTCATGGAACTAGCCCGCATCTGCTTGAGAACCATCCCCAGGCACCATATATAGCACTGGGCCCCTAACCACAGGGAGAGTCTTCCTCTCAAATGGCGTAAGGTTTGGGAGAGCATCCTGTGTCGTGAAATGACAGATCTGGAAATAACCAGCCTGAACGACTGCTCCGTACGGGCAGCACCACTGCCCTGTAATCGGCCAGCCAGAGCTCCTGCCTGGTGAGTGGCACTTTCCTTTTTTAAAATGATGCTGGGGGTTATAATCGGAGCCTCACAGGTACCCAGCAAGTGCTCTACTGCTGAGCGCCATCCCCTGACCTAAGAGCCTATGTTTTAACAGGTGGCCCAGGCAGTCATAGGAGCTATGTTTGGAAGCCTAGTGAGAAATGAGAGGTTTTGGAGACCAAGTCCTTGTAGGTGTGATCCCACCACACGCAACTTAAGTTGGTGTAGTGTGAGCACCAGCTGAGCTCTTCAGCCCTTCTGAGATTCAGATGCAAAAGAAAATTGAAGACCTTTCTTTTTCTTTCTTTCTTTCTTTCTTTCTTTCTTTCTTTCTTTCTTTCTTTCTTACTTTTTCTTTCTTCCTCTTTCTTTCCGTCCTTCCTTCCTTCTTTCTTTTTTTTTTTTGGTGGCGTATCAATATGAAGCCCAGGTTGGCCTCAAATTCAGGATCCTCCTCCCTCAGCCTTCAGATGGCTGGGATGTGAGTGTGTACCACCTCTACCACATCAGGTTGCTATGGAGCCTTTTCAGCATATCTAGACCTTCCAGGATGAGGAAGAGGACCTCTGCACAAACAACCTGGGTAGTTTAGTACGTTTTTGTTTTGTTTTCAAAGATTTATTCCCCTCCCTACCTCCCTCCTTCCCTCCCTCCCTCCCTCCCTCTCTCCGTGTATGTGTGCATGTGATTGTGTATGTAAACATGTGTGTTTGGGTGCCCGTGGAGGCCAAAAGAGTGTGTCAGGCCCAGAAGATGGATTTACAGACAGTTATAAATCTCCATGTGGGTGCTGGGGGCCAAACTCCAATCCTCTGCAAGAGCAGCAAGTGCTCTTAACCACTGAGCAATCCTTCCAGTCCCAGAGTTTGGTTTTTCTTTTCTTCATTTTTCCTTTCCTCCCTTTCTTGTTTATTTATTTAGTTTTTCTTGAGACAAAGTCCCATAATGTAGCCCTGGCTGCCTTGGAGTTCACGCTGTAGAGCAGGCTGGCCTTGACCTTATAGAGACTGTCCTGCCTCTGCCTCTCGAGCACTGGTATGAAAGACCGTGTGTCATCATGGGTTCATATATATATAGGTGCATACCACTTCATCAAGATGATTGCTTCATTAAAAAGTAAATAAAAATGAAAGCTTTGGAAGTCATCCTTTAACATGGACAAGGAATTCCAAGAAGAATTCTAAGAGAAACAAAGAAGACTTAGAAATATGGGAAATGCATCTCTACTTAGAGATTCAGGATGATGCTACAGAAGGCCAGAAGGGAGACCAACACCTCTCACTGAGATGGAAGGCCCTGTAAGGTGGAGGCCATAACTAGCTGAGACAGAGATGCTGTTTTTCAAGGAGTGTCTATGTCCATATCTTTGGAAGCAGCTGGTCAACCGGTGACAAGCTTTGACATCACACAAAGGCTTTGCATCCCAATAAGTTTCCCGAGTCTGGGCAGGCTGCTGAACACAGCACTGCTGCACAGAAGTTGGTTGAATCGATGACCCTGGCCTGTCAAGATATTTGATATCCCTGCCATCTCTTCTGAGCACAACTGACCTCTACAGCATGTCGCATCCTGCTATGTTGACTGTGGGCACTGGGAAGGAAGGGGATTTCCTTCTCCTCCCTCTCTGTGTATTCCATCCACCTCTGAAAGGCAAGAATCCATCCACTCATTCACTCACCCACTCACCTCTAGGGTTTTCTGGTAAACGCTCCTTCACTCTTTCCAGTGTTATGGTTTTGGGAAAAACTACCATCCACCACCCTTCTCAGCACATTCCAGGTCAGCTCTCTGAAGTGACCCTGGGCCCTGGCCCAGAAATAGACTGGGCCATTACTCAGGAAGACCACTCAAGGGCTTTTCTCCTAAATCCAGCAACTGTGTCTCCTTGTCCTTACTGTGAACTGGAAATGGAGAAGCTGGGATTTAAAGACAGCCAGGTCTCTGGCAGTGGAGAGAGCCTGGACGAATGGGATGTGTGCTGACCAAAGAGAAAGGCAGGGGCTAAGCAGCATATCTCTAGTGGAATCTGGAGTCTCTGGTTAGTCACACCAAAGCCCTGGTTAGTCATAGTGCCCAGTTGGCCTATTGCTCTTCCTGTCATTAGAATTGCGTGAGTTAATAAACACCCATCC